>NC_057393.1:23575581-23875581 GCF_019320065.1 Cervus canadensis | reverse complement strand
AAACTGAATTCTACCTCAAAACTAGGCACTTCATGCAACTACTATGAAGATCCTCTGAGTCAAGTCAATGAACTGGGACTCTGAGGACTCAGGAGTAATAGTAAGTTTCAGGTAGCCTCATCCCTCACAGCATCATTTATTTATATGACTTATAGCACAAATACCCTAGGGGAAAAGTATAATTATAAATTTTTTAATATACTAAAGAATAGCTATCACTTCGTGGTAGTCAACATATTTTGGAAGGTATTGGCATGGGATCAAATCTACCATATCAGGGCTTTTATATGTTCACAGACCTAAGCAACATTCTTAGGGAAATATGTACCCTACCATTATTCATTTTCATGCAATGTTTAATTATACCAGAGGCAAAAGAAAATATAATATGAGAGGAAAGAATCAGCCAGGCAGTGCTCTTGAGAGAATAAAACTTATGGAAGATTTTTAATAACAATGAGATGGCATGAACATTTCTGCTTTATAAAGCAACAGAGCTCTTTTCTCTTTGACCTCTCAGATTAAAGTAGAATTCATAATTTGTTCTTCCCTTTATCATTAATAGGAGACTGTTACCTAAATATTGAGTACAAGGCCACAATTGGAAATGCACAGAAGTGACCCTCACTTTAAATTAACAGGAAGAAATTTAGTTCAAAAACAGAGGTATCCCAAATAGCTGCACTTTATTCTTCAATGTTAAAGAACAGACATAGAGAATAAGATGGCGGAGGAGTAGGTGTATGTGGAGTACATCTCTCTCCACAGATACATCAGGAATACACCTTCAGACACAGAAGTGCATGCAGAACAGCAACTGAGAGTGGGAAAGAGGACCTGACCAGTGGAAAAGAATACATAGAACCACGCAAAACTCAGTTGGATTTAGGAACTAGGTGGGGAAACAGGAGTATTAGTAGGACTGGACCTATCCTTGGCAGGTGGGGGAACTGAAGCAGGAGTCCAATACCCACATCTGAGCAATTGTCAGACGAGAAACATTTAAGGCTGAGAGTGAAACAGCTGATCTGTGGCAGCCTAAATGGAATGAGAATCAGACAGTCCTTGCCGCAGCCATACATATGTGGGCAGGAACATGGGTCTCCTGGAAGGGACAGCGGCTGTGAGCTGGAGTTTAGGGATTGTGAAGCAATCCCAGCGCAAGGGCTGCTGCTGACTGTGGAGAGACTGATCGAGGGGATGTGAGGGTGGGGACTGTGGTGGGAATTGTCTGTGGAGGAAAGCCAGGCAGCCATGGAAGCAAGGCAATCCTGCTGAGTCACGCGTAGAGGGTGGAGCCATCACTGTAGCCTCTCTCTCTCCACATGCCAGCATCAGCAGCTGAACAATAGAGAGGCTGGCCCATCAAACGCCTGATGCACTGAACTAGAGAGTAGGACCCCACCCAGGGTGCCCCTTTAAGTGTCTGATGCACCAATCTACAGAGTAGGACCCCCGTCAGGGGGGGGCCCTCTATTTGCCCGACATGCCAAACAATAGAGAAGGACCCCAGGCAAGGGATCCCTCTAAGTGCGTGAACGGGCAGAGCGACAGAGAAAGACTGGCCAAAGAGGTCTTCTGATCACCAGCTACAAGAGGCTCCAAAAAAGACTCTGATAGGACCAGAACTCCTGCCACGGAGGCAGTTTGTGTCCCTGAACACTTGCCAAGGTGCTGCCAAGATCCCTGCAAGCCAAGCAGCTACACCACCTTCACGCTCAACTCTCACTGGGGCAGAGCAGCCACAGGCAAAAAGAAAGAAGGTCTTGTGTTTATGCATGCAGGGTCACTTCGGTCCTGTACTACTCTCTGCGACCCTGTGGACTGTGGCCTGCCAGGCTTCTCTGTCAGAAAGGGGGTTCCCCAGGCAAGAGTACTGAAGTGTATTGGCCAAGACTGGTGCCATACCCTTCTAGAGCACTATAGTTCCTGCTGCCCTAGCTGCCAACTCCCCTGAGTACCGGGTGCTGCCAGAACCCCTGCGACCCAAGCAGATGCACCACTTCCGCACCTGGCCCTCACAGGGGCGAACCCATGCCCTCCAGGGCAGCCTCAGGAGCTAAACCCCAGTGGACGACCCACATATAGAGGAGGAAATAAAACCACAGTTGAAACCCAGGGGCAGTGTGGTTAAGGAAGAAGACCCAAAACCCTCCCACCAGCTACAAGCTGCAGATTAAATCCATGTGATCAACTAGGCAGACTCTGTGTCTATGGAACATATAAAAGGACGTTGAGAGCGGCCACAAAAGAAAACGCACTAGCTCTGATAGCTGTGGACATTGGAGGCAAGAACACACAGGAGTAGGACCAGACTAGAATCTGAGCAGCCCCCACAGCAGGTCCAGAGATCAATACAGTGTAGGAGGGCATCATAAGAAAGTAAGGTGGACTGTGATTCCCAGCTTGGGAAAGGACTCTGACAGCAGTGACTCAAGAAAATCATTTATTATTCTTATTTTTTGACTTGTTCTGCAGATTCTTTTGGATTTTTTTTTCTCCACCCCGCCGTCGCCCCCCCCCCCCCCCGTTGTAGTTGTCAATTTTATTGGCACTAAGAAATCCAATCAAGCTTTTGAGCTTTTTTGTTTTTTCTTTTTCCTCAGCCACATTTTTTACTGTTGTCATAAACTTCTATCTCTACATTGGGCTTTTGCAGTTCTGTGGAGTTTTCCTGTTGTTTTTCTTCACTCTTTTTTAAATTTTATAAACCTATTATTATTTTTCCTACATTTATGTCTTTGTTTTTCTTACTGTCCTTTTCCCCTTGCAGTTAATCTTTTATATATATAAATCTTCCTTATCTATCACTATTTAACTTTGCATATCTATTCTTTCTTTCTTTTCTTTCTCTCCTTTCCTCTCAACATGTTTGTTAGTTTTAGTTTCATTGCTTTATTCCCCAATTGGCACCTTGCTTTAGTTTTGTTTTCCAGTTTGTGCTTTAATTAGTTTTGTTCTGGTAGATACAATTTTTAGTTTCCTTTGTTCAGTGGATCAATCTACTGTACTTAATTTTTGCTGGACTGTTTTGATTTTGCTTAGGGTGTATATGTATGTGTGTATATTCAGTCACACTTTCTATCACTGTTATAAACCTCTGCCTCTACATTGGGCTTTTGCAATTCTGTGGAGTTTCCTTTTTTTTTTTTTCCCCTTTTTTCTATCTTCTTCCATTTTTTCTCTTTTTTTATAATTCTAATTTTTAATTTTTTTAAACCTATTATATTTTTTCTACATGTCTTCCTTCATTTGTCTTTCCTACTGTTCTTTTCCCCTTGCAGCTAGTCTTTAATGTATATAAATCTTCTTCATTTACCTGTATTTCTTTGCATATCTATTCTTTCTTTATTTTCTTTCTTTCCTTTCCTCTCAACAAATTTGTTATTTTTGTTTTCATTGCTTTATTCCCCACTTGGCACCTTGCCTTAGTTTTATTTTCCAGTTTGTGCTTAAGTTAGTTTGTTCACAACTGGTAAATATAATTTTTGATTTCCTTTGTTCACCAGATCAATCTACTTTATTTTTGTTGGACTGTTTTCACTTTGCTCATGGGTGTATATGTATAGTGTGTATGCCATTATTTTAATTATTATTTGCCTGATTTTGTAACTGCCATTTGTCTGAGGTTCATCCTTGGTTTCTCATTTTTGGATATTTGTTTTACTGTCCCTTAATGCCATAACAAACCACTTGTGGAATATTTATTCCTGACCAGAGATCAAACCCTGAGCCTTTGGAATGGGAGCACTGACTCCAAGACCCTAGACTACCAGAGAAATAACCCTAGGGAGTATCAAATAGTGAGAACTCACACAAAGGAAACCACTTGAATATAAGACCCAGCATCACCCAACCACCAGTAGCATCCTGTGCAGGACATCTCATCTAAACAACAAGCAAAACAAAAGTACAAACACAATCAACAGCAGACAGGAGTACCACCTCACTCAGCCTTGCCCATCAGAGGAAAAACAAACAAACAAACAAAAACTCAGCACAAATTTCACCCTAAATGAAACTCACACAAACCTCTGAGCCAAGCTTAGGAGGGCAGAAATGAAAACGAAGGAAGAATTCAATCTTCTTCAAGGAAAGAATTCAACTTTCCTTGAAGCCTGGGAAAAGGAGACCTCAAACACAATAACTTAAAAATAAATAAATAAATAAAATCAGAGAAATACTGCACAAATGAAGGAACAAACTAGAAACACAGAAGTCCAGATAAATGAAGAGGAAACAGGAAAATTACCTAAGAAAAAATTCAGAATAATGATAGTAAAGAGGATCAAAAACCTTGAAAACAAAATGGAGAAAATGCAAGAATCAATTAACAAAGACCTAGAAGAATTAAAGCATAAACATACAGACAACACAATTACTGAAATTAAAAATACTCTAGAAGGAATCAATAGCAGAATATCTGAAGCAGAAGAACGAATCAGTGAGCTGGAAGATAAAATGGTGGAAATAACTTCTGAAGAGCAGAATAAAATAAAAGAATGAAAAGAGCTGAGGACAGTTTCAGAGACCTCTGGGACCATATCAAATGCACTAACATTTGAATTATAGGGGTCCCAGAAGAAGAAGAGAAAAAGGGTATGAGAGAAATTTTGAAGAGATTATAGCTGAACATTTCCCCAACATGGAAAAGGAAATGGCCAATCAAGTCCAAGAGGAACAGAGTCCCATACAGGATAAACCCAAGGAGAAACATGCCAAGACACATACTAATAAAACTAAAAAAGACTAAACACAAAGAAAGAGTATTAAAAGCAGCAAGAGAGAAGCAACAAGTAACATACAAGGGAAACCCCATACGCTTAACAGCTGATCTTTCAGCAGAAACTCTGCAGGCCAGAAGGGAATGGCAGGATATATTTTAACGTACTGAAAGGGAAAAATCTACAACCAAGATTACTGTACCCAGGAAGGATCTCATTCAAAATTGATGGAGAAATGAAAAGTTTTTCAGACAGGCAAAAGTTAAGACAATTCAGCATTGTCAAACTGGCTTTACAACAAATGTTAAACAGACATCTATAGTCAAGAAATACAACAGAAGAAAAAAGATCTATAAAATCAACCCCAAACACATAAAATGGCAATTGGAATGTATATATCAATAATTACTTTAAATGTAAATGGATTAAATGTTCCAACCAAAAGACACAGACTGGCTAAATGGATACAAAAACAAGGCCCATATACATGCTGTTTACAAAAAACCCACTTCAGACCTCAAGACACATATAGACTGAAAGTGAGAGGATGGAAAATTATATTCCATGCAAATAGGAAGCAAAAGAAAGCTGGAGTAGCAATCATCATATCAGACAAAATAGACCTTAAAATATAGAAGATTACAAGAGATAATAAAGGACACTACATAATGATCAAGGTATCAATCCAAGAGGAAGACATAACAATTGTAAATATCTATGCATCCATAGGATGCACCTCAAAACATAAGACAAACACTAACAGACATAAAAGGAGAAACTGACAGTAACACAATAATAGTAGGAGACTTTAACACCCCACTCACACCAATGGACAGATCATCAAAACAAAAAAATTAAGAAGGAAATACAAGCCTTAAATGATACATTAGATGAGATGGATCTTATGGTTATCTTCAGGACATTTCATCCAAATGCAGAAGAATACACCTTCTTCTCAAGTACACATGGAACATTCTCCAGGATAGACCACATTTTGGGTCACAAATCAAATCTCAGTAAATTTAAGAAAATTGAAATCTTATTAAGCATCTTCTCTGACCACAATGCTATGAGGCTAGATATCAATTACAAGAAAAAACCTGTAAGAAACACAAACACGTGGAGATTAAACAACACATTTCTAAATAACCAACAGACTACTGAAGAAATTAAAAGAGAAATAAAAAAAAAGTTTCTAGAAACAAATGACAATGAAAACACAACAACTCAAAACCTATGGGATGCAGCAAAAGCAGTTTTAAGAGGGAAGTTTATAGCAATGCAATCCTACCTCAAGAAAGAAGAAAAACATTGAAGACACAACCTAACTTTACACCTAAAGCAACTGGAAAAAGAAGAAAAAAACCCCAAAATTAGTAGAAGGAAAGAAATCATTAAGATCCAAGCAGAAATAAATGAAAAAGAAATTAAAGAAACAATAGTAAAGATTAGTAAAACTAAAATCTGGTTCTTTGAGAAGATGAACAAAATTGACAAACCCTTGCCAGATTCATCAAGAAAAAAGAAAAGAATCAACTCAACAAAATTAGAAATGAAAAAGGATAGGTTACAACAGACAATGCAGAAATACAAAGGGTTATAAGAGACTATTATGAACAATTATATGGCAATAAAATGAATAACCTGGAAGAAATGGACAGATTCTTAGAAAAGTTCAATCTTCCAAGACTGAACCAGGAAGAAATAGAAATTATGAACAACCCAATTACAAGCACTGAAATTAAAACTGTGATCAAAAATCTCCCAAAAGACAAAAGCCCAGGACCAGATGGTTTCACAGGAGAATTCTATCAAACATTTAGAGAAGAGCTAATGCCTATCCTTCTAAAACTTTCAAAAAATTAGAGGAAGGAACACTTCCAAACTCATTCTCTGAGGCCACCATCACCCTGATACCAAAACCAGACAAAGACAACAAACAAAAAAGAAAACTACAGGCCAAAATCACTGATGAACATAGATGCAAAAATCCTCAAATTTTTCCAACAGAATTCAGCAACACATCAAAAAGGTCATACACCATGATCAAGTTGAATTTATTCCAGGGATGCAAGGATCCTTCAATATATAGAAATCAATCAATGTGATACACCATACTAACAAATTGAAAGAATAAAACCATATAAACATCTCAATAGATGGAGAAAAAGCCTTTGACAAAATTCAGCACCTATTTACAATTAAAACCCTTCAAAAAATGGGCACTGAAGGAACCTACCTCAACATAGTAAAGGCTATATGAGATAAGCCTACAGCAAACATTATTCTCAATGGTGAAAAACTGAAAGCATTCCCTCTAAGATCAGGAACAAGACAAGGGTTTCAACTTTCACCACTATTATTCAATATAATTCTGGAAGTCCTAGCTACAGCAATCAGAGAAGAAAAAGAAATAAAAGGAATCCAGATCATAAAAGAAGAAGTAAAGCTCTCACTGTTTGCAGATGACATGATACTGTACTTAGAAAACCCTAAAGATAGTATCAGAAAATTACTAGATCTAATCAGTGAATTTAGCAAAGTTGTAGGATACAAAATCAATACACAGAAGTTATTTGCATTTCTATACACTATCAACGAAAAATCAGAAAGAGCAATTAAGGAATCAATCCCACTCACCACTGCAACAAAATGAATTAAATATCTAGAAATAAACTTACCTAAGGAGACAAAAAAATCTGCACGCAGAAAATTATAAGACACTAATGAAAGAAATCAAAGATGTCAGAAACAGATGGAGAGATAGTCCAAGTTCCTGGATAGGAAGAATCAATATTGTGAAAATGACTATGCTACCAAATGAAATCTACAGATTTAATGCAATCCCTATCAAATTACCAATGGTAAAAAAAAAAAAAAAAATTACCAATGGTATTTTTAACAGAATTAGAACAAAAAAATTCACAATTCATATGGAAACACAAAAGACCCCAAATAGCCAAAGCAGTCTTAAGAAAGAAGAATGGAGCTGGAGGAATCAAGCTTCCTGACTTCATGTTACACCACAGAGTTACAGTCATCAGGACAGTATGGTACTGGCACAAAAACAGAAATATAGACCAATGGAACAAGATAGAAAGCCCAGAAATAAACCTATGCACCTATGGGTACCTTATTTTTGACAAAGGAGGCAAGAATATAAAATGGGGCAAAGATAGCCTCATCAATAAATAGTGCTGGGAAAACTGGACACCTACATGTAAAAGAATGAAATTAGAACATTTCCTAACACCATACACACAGACAAACTCAAAATGGATTAAATACCGAAATATAAGACCAGAAACTATAAATCTCTTAGAGGAAAACATAGACAGAACACTCGATGACATAAATCAAATCAAGATCCTCTATGACCCATCTCCTAGAGTAATGGAAATAAAAACAAAAGTAAACAAGTGGGACCTGATTAAATTTAAAAGCTTTTGCACAGCAAGGGAAACTATAAGCAAGGTGAAAAGATAACCCTCAGAATGGGAGGAAATAATAGCAAATGAAACAATTGACAAAGGATTAATTTCCAAAATATACAAGCATCTCATACTTCTCAATACTAGAAAAACAGACAACCCAATCAAAAAGTGCGGAAAAGACCTAAACAGACTTTTCTCCAAAGAAAACATACAGATGGCTAACAAACACATGAAAAGATACTCAACATTGCTTCTTATTAGAGAAATGCAAATCAAAACTACGATGAGATATCACCTCACATCAGTCAGAATGGCCATCACCAAAAAGTCTACAAACAATAAATGCTGGAAAGGGTATGGAGTTAAGGGAACACTCCTGCACTGTTGGAGGGAATGTAAATTGATACAGCCACTATGGAAGACGGTATGGAGATTCCTTAAAAAACTAGGAATAAAACCACCATATGACCCAACAATCCCACTCCTAGGCATATACCCTGAGGGAACCAAAATTGAAAGAGACACATGTATCCCATTGTTCACTGCAGCACTATTTACAATAGCTAGAACATGGAAGCAACATAGATGCCCATTGACAGATGAATGGATAAAGAAGTTGTGCTATATATACACAATGGAATATTACTCAGCCATAAAAAGGAGTGCATTTGAGTTAGTTCTAATGAGGTGGATGAATCTAGAACCTATTATACAGAGTGAAGTGAATCAGAAAGAGAAAGATAAATACCATATTCTAACACATATACATGGAATCTAGAAAAATGGTACTGAAGAATTTATTTACAGGGCAGCAATGGAGAAATAGACATAGAGAACAGACTTATGGACTTGGGGAGAGGGGAGGCGAGGGTGAGATGTATGGAAAGAGTAACATGGAAACTTACATCATCATGTGTAAAATAGATAGCCAACAGGCATTTGCTGTATGGCTCAGGAAACTCAAACAGGAGCTCTGTATCAGCCTAGAGGGGTGGGATGGGGAGGGAGATGGGAGGGAGGTTCAAAAGGGAGGGGATATATGCATACCTATGGCTGATTCATGTTGAGGTTTGACAGAAAACAGCAAAAGTCTGTATAGCAATTATCCTTCAATAAAAAAATAAATAAATTTTTAAAAAAGAACAGACATATCCTCAGCAGTCTACTACAGTTGGCTGCGACTGATTAATTCATTGAAATCAACAAATGTGTATTGAGTGTCCACCATGCCCCAGGCATTGTTCTCCCCATATTCTAGTGCGAAAAAACAAACAAACAAACAAACAAATACTGGAACAAATACATCCTATCAGATGATGGTGCATAGAAGAAAATGAAAGAGGAAATGGGAGGTGGGGAGTAAGTCATGTTGTGGGTGCTATTTTATATAAAGTCTTGGGCCAATAGTCAAATACCACTATCCAAAAAATGGTATTTGAGTAGAGACTGGAAGGAAATGACGACATGAGTCATGCATATACCTAGAAGAGATTTCTAGGAAAGAGAAAGGCAAGTGCAAAGGTCTTGAGGAGGGAGTGTACTTAGCATATAAGAAGGGAAAACAAAGGGAGACCAGAGGAGCAGAAGAGAATAACTGAGAAGGCAAGTGGCAGAGAATGACATAGAAAAGGTAGTGGAGGATAGTTTATATAGGACTTTGGCTTGTACTCTTTGTGAGACAGAAAAAATCTCACTGGTTTCAGAGGGTTTTGAGCAGAGAGTTAGTAAGTATATACATGGAGAACAGACTATGAAAGGGTAAAAGTAGAAACAGGGAAACTAGTCAGGAGTCTGCTCTAATGATCTACATGAGAAAGATGGCATCTCAGACCACACAATAGCTAACGAACATGTGGTTCCTCTTTCTCAGTCCCTGGGAACGTTCAATGTGCCTTCCCTAACCTAGTAGACCCTACCTGCTCAAGAAGCTTCCCTCTGCTGAATCTGCCATCAAGAATTTCTGCAGCTGCCAGATTCTCTTTCTACCCTCTGGCCTAGGCTGTCAGCCACCATTGTGAAGCATGTGGTGAGCATTAGAGCAGATCTGGCTCTAAAATCTGTATTCAAATATATGGAGGCTTAAGGAGGCTCCTGAATGCAGACTATTAACTCCACTCTTCTCACTAAGCAATGCCCCGCCACCTTAGCTCTGCTTAGATCTCACATTATTAGGTAGGGAAGCTATGCAGAAAAGTTTTTTCCAGAGTGTGGAAGAAAGCACCTGTGCTATTATTTTTCCCTCCACTCAAACCTGGAGAGATAGACAGGATTCATCTATGAGCATCTTTCTTCCTATTGCTTTCTTCTTCCTTCCTTCATTTTAACCCCTCTGGGATAAAAAAGATTAACTTCTCTTTAATGCCCTTGTGGCATTTTATTCTAGTATTTAGCAACAAGAGTTTGCCTAGCTAGCCTAGGTAAAGGGATATGTCTTTTCTAAGAGAAAAGAAATGTGAAAGCTGAGTCTGAGTTTTGTTCTTTACAGACTGAAAAAAAATGGAAATGTCTCTCTGGTTGCCTTGTTAAGGACAACTGTTCTGCCAAATACCTCCTTTCTCTTTATATGTGGTAAAAGACCTGATAGTTAGGCCTCTGAGATGGAAAGCTATAAGGAAACATGATTTATGATTAAAATATACCAGTTTGTCATTTGCTAATTATCATCCCTGGAAAAATCATAATAAATGCCAAATAACAAGTCAGTAAGTGATGAGTTATTCAATAAATAATGTGCACTAGTTTCCTCTTGCTTTTTAAACAACCAACCATATATTTAGTGGCTTAAAAGAACACAAATGTATTATCTTACCATTCTGGAGGATAGAAGTCCACAATCAGTATCAGTAGGTTAAAATCAAGGTGTCTAGAGGGCAATATGCTGTCTGAAGGTTCCAGGAATCCATTTCTTATTCTTTTCTGGCTCCTAGGTGGTTCCTGCATTACTTGGCTCATGGCCCATGCTTCCATCTTCAAAGTGCATTCCTCCAACCTGTGTTTCTGTCACTGTATTAACCATCTCTGACACCTTTGCCTCCCTTTTATCTGGTCTCTTGTGATTATGCTGGACCCATCCTTATAATCCCGGATAACATGCCATGGCGAGATCCTTAACAACATGAAGAATTCTTTTTTCCATGTAAGATAACATATTCACTAGTTCAGGAGATAGGTATATAAGCATCATTGTATATGCTAAGTTGCTTCAGCCATGTCTGACTCTTTGCAACCCTATGGACTGCAGGCTGCCAGGCTCCTCTGTCCACAGGATTCTCCAGGAAAGAATACTGGACTTGGTTGCCATGCTCTCCTCCAGGGGATCTTCCAAACCAAGGATCAAACCCAAGTCTCCTGTGGCTCCTGCACTGCAGGCAGATTCTTTACCACTGAGCCAACAGGGAAGCCCAACATAAACATCACCTGGTGGCATTTATTCTGTTTACCACATAATGCTAGAAGAACTGCCTAACCACTAAAAATATAAAATGATATCTAAGCCTCACATTATCTACCTTAGTAAATTACACACAGATTAAAAATATAAACATTAATCACGAGAGCAGCACTTATAAAATCTTTGTTCAAGGAAAAGGACCTTACTATACTATAGTACTATACATGGCAGAAAAGTCAGACACAATGCAACCATATAGCTAAGTTTACTTGCTGGGCCATAGTGCCCAGGTGAGTGGTCAAACACTCTGGTTGTTTCTTGGAGGTTGTTTTTGGATGAAATTAACATTTAAATCAGTGGACTCTGAAACAGATTGCCCTTCATAATGTGGGTGAGTCTCATTTCAATAGTTGAAAAGTTTGAACAGAAAAAAATGACTGACATCCCTTGAGTTACAGGGAATTCTGCCAGTAGATGGCCTTTGGACTTGAATTTTAACATCAGGTATTCCAGCTTGCTAGTTCACCCTGCAGATATTCCATAGTTACATGAGCCTCCATAGTCCCATCAGCCAATACCTTAAAATAAATATTTTATATGTATATATAACCTAGCCCTTACCCTTTTGTTTTTTCTTTGATACACACACACACACACACACACATGCAATTTTAATGGCCAAACTACAATATATGAAAGAAAAAGGCTAAATATCCTAAATATATCAAAAGTTCTTCATATCAATGGAGAAAAAACACCCACTAACCTAAACATGAAAATACTGGGAAGAAACAAACATTAAAAAAGTTCTGGGGCTCTAGCTTTTAAAGAGAAGTTCTTTAAAACAGAATACAAAGACTGGCAAAGATCAAAGGTAATGCTAAGACTCAGTAACCTGCTTAGAATGCAATTACATCTTACAAATTTAGTTACATGTGTCAAAAGTCCAATAAAAGTCACTGATCCATCAATACCAGCTTTGTGAAATTTTCATTAAAAATAAATTATCAAATATGAAAATAAATATTTACCTCAATTATTATCATGATGCTAATGATAGGCATTAATATAAGCAGCCTAATATCCAATAGCTTGGATATAAATAAACCCAAATATTTATTATTTAAACCACAGTAGAGGGTTAAATGAGTAAGGGACAATCATTAAAAATGGAAGCATACATCCCATATGGAATATGATTTATATTTTAAACAGTAATAAGATACAATATATTCTGACAAATAATTCTACATGCATGTTAATATCTTTAACACATCTGCATGCATATTTACATGGGAAAATCTGGAAATATATAACTAAGTTTTAGAAGTAATGATTTCTTGGTGGTAGAATCTAAGTTGGTTTTCACTTTTTCCCTTTACATATCTGTATCATTTACTTTCAATCCATTGGTTATTTATTATTTGTATACTTTAAATTTTCAAAAATAGGTTAACCTGCAAAACAATTTTTAAAAAGCTCTTTTGCTTAGAAATGTAATGTTGTTTGGTTGGTTGGTTGCTTGGTTAGCTTAAATAAATCATTAATAAATATATAGTAGAGAAGGATCACAGGAATAAAGTGGAAGTTACTTGCTTCCGAAGTATAGACAGAAAAGAACACTGATGATGCTCTCCAAGATAAGATGCCACTTGTAGTTAGCACTTCATCTTCCTCAGCGTGTAAATACAAGAAGAGCAATCTAAGATCCATTTTCAGCTAAAATCTCTTGGATAGGTTGGTTTCTATCTTTCTAAGATATTTAACCAAATACTGAGATATAGACAGCCTAGAGATGTTTTGATATTGTAGAAATTGAAAATAAAGAGCTCACAGATGTCAATCAAGAATTTAGGGGAAGGCAATGAGATGGTTAGATAGCATCTCTGACTCAATGATCAGAGGAAACTCTGAGAAACAGTGAATGAGAAGCCTGGCGTGCTGCAGTCCATGGGAGTCACGAAGAATCGGACACAACTTAGCGACTGAACAACAACAATATACCCACACAAACCTTTCTAGCTCTGTCTCTGTGTCTCAGAATTATCAACTCAAGCATATACTGTCATTATTTAATATATTTTGTGAAAAAATCATAATAAGCTTGTGGAAACTTAAAATCTCCATTTAATGGTGCAGAAGTCAGTAAACTGGTAGAGTGAGGACCAGATTCATATCAGATTATCTCTTCCTTAAAAGCCACAAGAACATTGGCAAAAACAGAATCAAAGCTCTTTTTTAGGACTCTGGAAATTAACCAAGGGTTTGAAGCAATCTGGGAAATGCTTCTCTGGGAAAAACAGCTGATTCTCAGTAAGGACTCCAGGATTTGTGGCAAATTAACTTGCACTATTCCCAGGTTCCCCCTCAGATCTGCAGTACCCTTGAAAACTGATAGTACACAGTCAGTTTAAAAAAACAAACAAACAAACAAACAACCTTGAAGAGGCAGAACAGAGTTCCAGGGTTAGAGCTCCCTCAAAGCCCAACCTCCAGGTAATTCTCATTAGTTGACCTGTTAGCTCCCTGAAAGACCACATTTGCAAGGCTGATGTTATTTAACTTGATTCAGCACACACAGTACAAAAAGCCTCTTCCCCAAGGCATTTACTGAAACCAGAGTTGCTCAGCACTGCAGGTGCCTGAAGTGCTTTATAACAGGGCAAAAAAAATTGGCTAACCAAAAAGCTTAATAAGAAAACCAGGGAATGAGATAGTCATAGGTAGATCTGAAAAGTTCAAAAATATTTCTAGGAAACCAGAAGGCCATGCATAGGGCAGTGCATATGCTCAGAAAAGACCTGAAGATGCCCTTAACCTCTCACTTCTGGTCCAACCTTGAGTCTGTGCAAGCAGAAACTAAGTGCTAACATAGAGCTGTAAACTGCATGGCTAAGTGTTGCAAATATCAAACACATGCGTGAAGCTCTCAACAAAGAGATTCATAGGTTCCAGGGATCAAAAGAAATATCTGTCCAATTCTTAACTGATTGCTAAGCTAACTGAACACAGCATTACTGGCCACATATGGAAAAGAGTCCAGATTTTACATAATTCAGAAAACTCACTAAACAGCAACAAATAACAAACACTGGAAAATGGGAAGAACCTTATTTCTACAGCTGTCACATTATGTTATCTTAAATGTCCATTTTTTAAAAATTGTAAGCCATGCACAGAAAGAAGGTCCATAGAGGAAAACAAGATAGAACATTCAATAGAAACTGAGCTTGCAGAAACCCAGAACTGCATTCACTAAACAACAGCTTTAAATCAGGTCCATCAAACATGTTGAAAGCCCTAAATGAATCCATGTCTAAAGAACTAAAGCAAAACATGAAAATAATATCTCACCAAATAGAGAATGTCTAAAATAGTTAGAAATTCTTTTTAAAAGAACCAAATATGAGTTATGGAGTCCAAATATTTGTTGAATAAGATTAATCTACATAGCCAAACAGCTCAACAAATTCCAAGGAGGAAAACTCAAAGATACATACACACAGACATGTCATAATCAAACTGTCAAAGAGAAAGAAATGATCTTCAAAGCAGCAAAAGAGAAACATCTCCTGATTTCCAAGGGCTTGTCAACAAGGTTAACAGCAGATTTAGTATCAGAAATCATGGAGACTAGTGAGGAGATACAAAGTTCTAAAAAACTAAAAATTAAAAGAAAGATTATCAACCAAGAATTCTATATTAACTAACTTTTAAATATGAAAATCAAATTAAGATATTCTCAAGTAAACTGATCTAAGATGACTTGTCCATAGCAAATCTGCCAAAACAAAATGTATAAGGGAGTTCTTAAGGCTGAAATGAAAGAACATTAGATACTAAAACTCACACAAAAAATTAAAGTGTGCCATTAAAAATAATTATATAAGTAAATATTTAAAAACATATTTTTATAATAACAATTTCTTATATTTTATAAAAGATAGCTGCACAAAGCATTAATTATGAATCTGGATTGATATGAACATGCACTGTAAAGATATGTAATTTGTAAGGCAATAACAGAAGAAAGGAGGAAGGAGGGAATGGGGCTATGAGGGAATAAAGCTTTGACATATTATTATAATTATGTTTTCATTAATAAAAGTAGGTTGTTAAAATTGTGATGTTGATTATTAATCCTAGAACCAATAGATTGATTTTTAAAATAATATAGTAAAAGAAATAAAAGAGGAATTAAAATAGTACACAAGACCATACCTCTTTAATATAAAATAAGGTATTAACTGAGAAATAGATTAATAAAATATATATGACAAATAGAAAACAAATAACCAATTAAAGATGCAAATCTTACATTTATTAACATTACACTTAAATGGATTAAATATCAAAATTAAAATTAAAAGTTGAGTAGAAAACAGTTTAAGTGATTTAACTACATACTGATTCAAAGACACACATATTTGAAAGGATGAAAAAATATATATACCATGAAATATTAACAAAAGAAAACCTGGAATGGGCATACTAATATTAAATAAATAGAGTTAAAGACAAAATTATCTACCAGAGACAAAGAGCAGCATTTTATGATGATAAATCTAGCAACCTGTTAAGAAGATATAACAATATAAATATGTAAGCCCCTAAAAATAGAGTCTAAAATACATGAAACAAGAAAAGGTAAAACTGCAAAATTGAAAGCAGAGAAATGGGTGATTAAATAATAACAGTAAAAGATTTCGGTACTACAATTCAATTATGTGTTGAACAATAATACTGAAGATTGGCAAAGGAAGACTTGAATAATATGTCAGTTAGACCTGATGGATATTTATAGAATAGTGCCACTCAAAAACAGTAGAACACAAATTATTCCCCTGTGTACACACAGCATTTTCCAGGACAGAGTAGATGCTTGTCCATAAAGTAAGTCTCAATGTGTTTCTTTTCTTTGCTTTTTTGGCTGTGCCATGCAGCTTGTGGGATCCCAGTTCCCCAACCAGGGAATGAAGACAAGCCACGGTATTGAAAGTACCAAACACTCATCAGTAGACCACCAGGAAATATCAATACACTTAAAACATTTGAGATCATACAAAGTATGTTCTCTGACAATGGAATGAAATAAAATGAATAACAAAAAGAAATTGGGGGAATATACAAAAATATGGAAATTAAACAATACACTTGTAAATAAAAGTTAAAAAATAAGTCACCATGAAATTAGAAAATATTTGAGATGAAAGAAAATAAAACACAAAATACTAAAACTTATACATGCAGCAAAAGCAGTTTTCAAGGAAAGGGAACTAGCTAAAGAAGAGCAGATTAGCTCCAAAGCAAACAGAGGTAGGAATTAATATGAGAGGGGAAATAAATAATAGAAAGCAACTAGAGAAAAAATCAAAACAAAGAATTTTTTGTTATCAACATAATTGAAAAAATCTTTGGATAGACTATCCATGACAAAAAGGCTCAAATTACTAAAATTGGGGATAAAAAGGAGATATTATTACTCATCTTAGAGAAACAAAAAGGATTTTATGGAATTACTATAAACAGTCACTAGGAACATGTCAATAAGTAACAAGATAAAATGAAGAACTTTCTAGAAATACACAAAACTAAATCTGATTTTTAAAAATCAAAATTCTAGCTAGACATGAAAAAGGATTTTGTTATTAAAATATATATAAATATATATTTATTTATTCTCACAGGAAAAGTCCAGTACCAGAGAGCAAAAGTGGTGAATTCTATCATACATTTTAAAATGAATTAACACTATTCTTTTTCAAACACTGTCAAAACTTAGACAAGGAGGAAATACTTTCCAGCTCATTCTATAGTGCCAGTACTATCTTTATAACAATACTAGGCAAAGCATTAAAAGGCAAGCAAAACCAGAGAACTAAAGATCGATATTGGTCATAAATACTGCCACACAATCCTCAACAAAATAGCAAGATGATAATTCCAGAAGCATATGAAAAACATTATACCCCACAACCATGTGAGATTTATGCAAGAATCCCAAGTTGATTCAACATATGAATATCATTATAATATATATAGAATAGGAAAAAGCCTACATATTTAATAAACACAAAATGTAATCTCAATAGATACAGAAAAATCATTTGACAAAGTCCAACACACTTTCATGAGAAAAATCACCAACGATCTAAGAATAGAACTTCCTCAAAATGATAGAGTTAGCTATAAAAACATACAGTAACTTTTTATGAAATTAAAAGACACTTGCCCATTGGAAGAAGGCTGTGACAACCTAGACAATATATTAAAAGGTAGAGATATCACTTTGCCAATAAAGGTCCACAGAGTTAAAGCTATGGTTTTTCCAGTAATCATGTATGGATGTGAGAGTTGGACCATAGAGAAGGCTGAGTGCTGAAGAACTGATACTTTCAAATTGTACTGCTGGAGAAGACTCTTGAGAGTCCCTTGGACAGCAAGGAAATAAAACCAGTCAATCCTAAAGGAAATCAACCCTGGAATATTCATTGGAAGGACTGATGCTGAAGCTCCAGTACTTTGGCCACCTGATGCAAAGAGCTGACTCATTAGAAGAGACCCTGATGCTGGCAAAGACTGAGGGCAAGAGGAGAAGGGCATGAGGGTGACAGACTTAAGATGGTTGGATGGCATCACCAGCTCAATGGACATGAGTTTGATCAAACTCCAGGAGATAGTGAAGACAGGGAAGCCTCGCCTGTTGCAGTTCATGGAGTCACAAAGAGTTGGACACGACTGAGCAATTGAACAACAACTCTATACTAAATGGTGATAGACTGAAATCCCTCCTTCTATGATCAGAAACATGCCATATACATCCATTCTGATCACTTCTGTTCAGAACTGCACTGCAGAAGAGAAAATTATGGGAGGGAATAAAGGAAAGAAAGGTATGCATTTTGGAAAGAAAAAGGGAAAATTATCTCTGTTTACAAATGATCTGAACTTGTACACAGAAAATACTAAACAATCCATAAAATAAACTATTACAGCTGATAAATGAGTTTAGCAAGTTGACAGATAAAAGATCTACACACAAAATTCAACTGCATTTCTACGCACTAGCAGTGAACAATCTGAAGATAAAATTAAGAAAACACTTGCAATTAAAATAGCATCAGCAGTAATAAAACACTTGGGAATAACTTTATCAATTTAGTTGTGCAAGAGAAGAGAAGTGTAAGACTTATACACAGAAAAGTACAAAACATTGTTGAAAGAAAGGAATGAAAGCCTAGATAAACAGAAACATCGTGTCTCCATGAATTGGAAAACTTAATCTTACAAGAAGGATGTGAGCCCCAGTGTACTAAGTTGCTTCAGTCATATCCGACTGTGTGGTCCTATGTACTGCCCCCCGCCAGGCTCCACTATCCATGGGATTCTCCAGACCACTGGAGTGGGTTGCCATGCCCTCCTCCAGGGCATCTTCCCAACCCAGGGATCGAAACCACGCCTTTTATGTCTCCTGCATTGGCAGGCAGCGTCTTAACTACTAGAACCACCTGGGAAACCCACAAAAAGCACAATACTCCCCAAACTGTTTATCAAAAATCTCAACTGCTGTTTTTCTAGAAACTGACTAGTTGAACCTAAAAGTCATTTAGAAGTGTAAAGGACCTGGAATAGACAAAAGTTTTTATTATGAAGAACAAAGGTGGAGAACTCGCTTCCTAATTTTGAATTACATAAAGCTATAATAATTTATATAGCAGCAGCATAAGGAAAGATGTATAGAGCAATAGTATAAAATTAGGAGTTTAGCTAGATTGATAGATACATAAATAGCTAGATACATAGTTGAATAGATATACACATACCTGTTACCTCACACATCTATTGATTGTAAAGAGATCTATATCAATATCTATCTGTATGCTAGTAATGTGTAGCACTGCCAATTTCTTATTTCAAGAAAAGGTTATTACTTTTGAAACACAGATTTAGGCTATGACTGAGGAACAATGGTCACCTCATGGAAGTATATCGAATTTCAGTATTAGTTATTTTGTGCAGAAGAAAAATAGCCTTGCAAAAGGATACACTTTGCACTTTGTAAAAATCAGCAAAGATCCTGGACCAACTAGAATTACTTGTTAAATTACGTTTTCTCGGTCTTAGTATCATCTGACAATTTTAAATATGCTTTATTAACTTCTCTGCAGTTTTATCACAGATGACTAAAAATGGGATGGGGAAGGGGATTCAGGATGGGGGACACATATCACATTTTTAAGAGTGGCAAAACAAATAAAAAATTATGATTGGACAGAGAAAGTCACAGTTATGTCTTCCCAACTTTTGGGCGATCTATATCTATATGCAATAATGCAGATCTTTTTCTTTTTCAACGTACCTAATTCTACATTATGTGGGCTACAACCTTCCTTCTAACCACTGATTGGAAATGTATTGTATCATTGTCCTACTTTAAAGATTGAGTCACCTGCCTTGAGCTGCAACTGAATAGCCACTAACAAAGTAAATAAATTTATCAAGCCCTAGAAGCTCCACTTCTGTTAAAAAAAAAAAAAAAAAAATCCTTTGTTACTTTCCAAAAGTGATCCTTGGATAATGCCAAACAGGAATTAATACTTTCATTGATGAGAAATTAATATTATTCTTTTCCCTATGATGAAAATTTATGAAAATAGCAAAAAAAATTACATAATGCCAATGTATTATAGTAAGAACATATTAAAAACATAATAGAAAAACTGTTTTCTACCAAAAGTTTGGTGTCTGGTAGAAATGAGGGGAAGTCCTCAATTTTAATGATGATCATGGCCAGAAGATCATCATCAGAAGATGATGATGTTGCTGTGGAATTAAATTGTCATTTCTTAACTGCATGGTTCAGGTAAGTAAATGACAAGTAGGATAATTTATTAGTTTAAAATCCTCCAGGAGAGTCACTTTGTTAGTCTTTAATTGTTGCATGAACCAGTTGCTCAGTTGTGTCCGACTCTTCGGGACCCCATGGACTGTAGTCTACCAGGATCCTCCATCCATGGAATTTTCCAGGCAGGAGTACTGGAGTGGATTGCCCTTTTCTTCTCCAGGGGATCTTCCCAACCCAGGGATCGAACCCAGGTCTCCTGCATTATAGGCAGACACTTTACTACCTGAGCCACAAGGGAAGCTTAATTGCTGCATAAGTTACTACAAATGCAGTGGCTTCAAAGAAAATACATAATCTCTTTTTCACAGTTTATGAAAATTAGGAATCTGAACATGGTTTAGCTTAGTCCTCTGGGATCTCACAAGGCTACAATCAACAGGTTCGATGGGCTGCATTCTCACCTGAAGGCTTGATTATTGAATAATCAGCTTCAAATTTATTTAGATTGTCAGAAAATCCATTTCCCTAAACTCATGGGTCTAAGTTTTTTTGCTAATTGTCAGCTAGAAGCCACTCTCAAGTCCTAGAGGCCACTCATGGTTCCAAAAGGCACCCTGAAGTTCTTTGCTGCATGGGCTTTTCCAACATGACCATTTACTTCACAAAATCCATGGTTCAATACGCTAAAAGGAAATCTCACATAACAACGCAAAATGGGAGTAACATCCCGTTGTCCTTTCCATAGGCTACTGGTGAGAAGCCAGAGACCCTGCCTACCCTCATGGGCAGGGGTCACACAAGGATGTGAACACAAGAGGGTAGGGATAGTCAGATGGGACACTAGGGACTGTCCACCACAATTATCTTTGACTACTTTCAAATCCAAAAATTCATTACAAATCCCTAAAAGCTTCAAAATCTATATAACAAAGGAGATATTAAAAGAAACCTCAAAATAAGGGGGATATTTTCTGGGACACATTTTGTGCTTCAAAAACTAATATGTATTGTTCCCTCAGGAATATCACTGTAATAACAATGAATTAATTGGGGCCAACATGCTGGAACTAATTTCCTCACCAGTATTCCAATGGTCATATTCTTGACCCTCATATCAAAAGCCCCTGCAACAAGAATACAAATGGAAACCCCCAGATAGAGGCCACTTTGAAAAAAGCAACCACAAGTTTTATTGTCCTCTTCCACAGATGGAGGTTGTATGCATTCTTATGTTTTTGTATTCTGAGAATAACTTTCTGTTGCTTCTAAAACTGGTTGGCTCAGCCACTGGTGCCTTGAGGACCTAATTAATCCAAGGCCAAGATAGAACATTCTCTCTTATTTTTTTTTTTCAACTGCAATTATTTGAGGCTGAAAACATACACATCTGTGATATACTAGGGATGAGTGGAACCATGCTGTCATCACATATATCTGAAAGGAGACAAAGGTCCAGAAATCCCTCACTTAAAAGTGGATATACTACTATACTTTATTCTCTTTCATTTTGAAAGATTAAATTATGCATCACACTCATGTCTCAAATTGATGGCAGAATGATTCAAAGGCAAATATTTGTTGCAGCTTTTGACCCAGCATTGAAACACTTCCAAAGCCAAATCTCAATTCTGGCAAAGTGATAAATTCTTAGGAAAGAGAGCAAGAAGATACCAAGTGGAAAGCTATCACTCATAGATCAAGGGGGCAAGACATGTTGGGTTGCCAGGAAACATGCAACATGACCCACAGGTATTTGTTTCTTGTTGTGATTCTCAAATCTACTTTTTATGCTGACCTATTTGAAACATGAGCAAAGAATTAGTTTTTACTACTACAGAGTTAGTTATCTTGAAAATATAAAGCATTTTTAAAAGATTTTTTTCAGCTCTTTTTCTCATTATGAAGATAAACAGGGATGGTGCTGTAAAATCTCACTATTCACTCCTTCCCCACACCACCTGTCCCACCTCTACCATGCGGCCTTCAGAGGTAAACTCAATCTATTAGGCATTTTCATCAAGTACAAATTCTTAAAAACCAACTGGAGGAAAAATCATTCCAGCTAAAAACAATGTGATGGTTTGGGTGGGAGGTGGAATGGGATAAGAGAAGAGAAAGAAAAAACATGGAAAATGACTTAAATATGATGACAGAATGATATATTTCAAGTAGTTTTAATGAATGGAATTTAAAAAGGATGTCCATTCAGCAGTTCCCAGTTCTGGCTGCACATTAGAACTACCTAAGGAATCTCTGAAAATGCTAATACTAGGGCCTGATCTAATTACCCCCATGATTCTAGAGGTGGGACACCTGCATGGGCTTAATTTGAAAGCATTCCAGGTGATTGTAATCTGCATCTATGGTGGAAAACCTCTGCCTAAAGCCAGAAAATATCAATTTTATGTGAGCACAAATGCCTTCCTCAGTGCTAATCTTCTTGAGCCATACTTGTGAATTCTGGGACATATCCATAAATTGAAATCAAACTCTCTGGGGTGGTGGTTTGAATATTTTACATTCTCAGAGTGATGATGCAACTCTCTTGACTGATCTACGATTCATTGGCTTTTAGAAACAACTGCTGTAGGCTGATGATCTTGCTTCTTTTTTCTTGTTAACCAAGAAACCATTTGGGGTTTAAGATGCAACATTGGGTCTTGAGGGGAAAATTTCTATTGTTTCAGTTCAGTTCAGTTCAGTCGCTCAGCCCAGTCGTGTCCGACACTGCCACCCCATGAATTGCAGCACGCCAGGCCTCCCTGTCCATCACCAGCTCCCGGAGTTTACTCAAACTCATGCCCATCAAGTTGGCGGTGCCATCCAGCCATCTCATCCTCTGTCGTCCCCTTCTCCTGCTGCCCCCAATCCCTCCCAGCATCAGGGTCTTTTCCAATAGGTCAACTCTTCACATGAGGTGGCCAAAGTACTGGAGTTTCAGCTTCAGCATCAGTCCTTCCAATGAACACTCAGGACTGATCTCCTTTAGGATGGACTGGTTGGATCTCCTTGCAGTCCGAGGGACTCTCAAGAGTCTTCTCCAACACCACAGTTCAAAAGCATCAATTTTTCAGCGCTCAGCTTTCTTCACAGTCCAACTCTCACATCCATACATGACCATTGGAAAAACCATAGCCTGGACCAGACGGACCTTTGTTGGCAAAGTAATGTCTCTGCTTTTTAATATGCTATCTAGGTTGGTCATAACTTTCCTTCCAAGGAGTAAGCGTCTTTTAATTTCATGGCTGCAGTCACCATCTGGAGTGATTTTGTAACCCAAAAAAATAAAGTCTGACACTGTTTCCACTGTCTCCCCATCTATTTCCCATGAGGTGATGGGGCCAGATGCCATGATCTTAGTTTTCTGAATGTTAAGCTTTAAGCCAACTTTTTCACTCTCCTCTTTCACTTTCATCAAGAGGCTTTTTAGTTCCTCTTCAATCTCTGCCATAAGGGTGGTGTCATCTGCATATCTGAGGTTATTGATATTTCTTCCAGCAATCTTGATTCCAGCTTGTGCTTCTTCCAGCCCAGCATTTCTCATGAGGTACTCTGCATATAAGTTAAATAAGCAGGGTGACAATATACAGCCTTGACATACTCCTTTCCCAATTTGGAACCAGTCTGTTGCTCCATGCCCAGTTCTAACTGTTGCTTCCTGACCTGCATACAGGTTTCTCAAGAGGCAGGTTAGGTGGTCTGGTATTCCCATCTCTTGAAGAATTTTCCACAGTCAAAGGTTTGGGTGTAGTCAATAAAGCAGAAATAGATGTTTTTATGGAACTCTCTTGCTTTTTCGATGATCCAATGGATATTGGCAATTTGATCTCTGGTTCCTCTGCCTTTTCTATATCCAGCTTGAACATCTGGAAGTTCATGGTTCATGTATTGCTGAAGCCTGGCTTGGAGAATTTTGAGCATTACTTTACTAGCGTGTGAGATGAGTACAACTGTGTGGTAGTTTGAGCATTCTTTCGGATTGCCTTTCTTAGGGACTGGAATGAAAACTGACATTTTCCAGTCCTGTGGCCACTGCTGAGTTTTCCAAATTTGCTGGCATATTGAGTGCAGCACTTTCACAGCATCATCTTTCAGAATTTGAAATAGCTCAACTGGAATTCCATCACCTCCACTAGCTTTGTTCGTAGTGATGCTTTCTAAGGCCCACTTGCCTTCACATCCCAGGATGTCTGGCTCTAGGTGAGTGATCACACCATTGTGATTATCTGGGTCATGAAGATATTTTTTGTCCAGTTCTTCTGTGTGTGTCCACTAGACCCACAAACATTTATATTACATCTACTCTGAACTTCCATATACAAAGATATGGACAGTGACTGCAGCCATGAAATTAAAAGACACTGTTTCTTGGATAAAAAGCTATGATAAACCTAGATATTATATTAAAAAGCAGAGGCATCACTTGGCTGATAATGGTCCCTATAGGCAAAACTATAATTTCCCAGTAGTCATGTACGGATGTGAGACCCGGACTGTAAAGAAGGCTGAGCACTGAACAATTGATGCTCTTGAACTGTGGTGCTGGAGAAGACTCTTGAGTGTCCCATGAACTGCAAGGAGATCCAACCAATCCATCCTAAAGGAAATCAGTCCTGAACACTCACTGGAAGGACTGATGCTGAAGCTCCAATACTTTGGCCACCTGATGCAAAGAGCCAGCTCATTAGAAAAGACCTTGATGCTGGGAAAGATTGAGGGCAGGAGGAGGAGGAGTCAGCAGATATACACACACACACACACACACACACACACACACACACAAATATATTTAAGCATAGATGAGTAAGAGAGAAAGTTAAAAGAACCACCCCTCCCCAAAAAAACTGGTGTCTGTTTTTCAAAAAATAACTTAAGGCTCATAAAACAAAAGCTTGTATTACATATATGTTCATGAACTTTTTCAATGAATTATGTAGTCAGTTGTGATGGATGTTTGAGACAAAAATGTTTTTGATGAAATGGTTCAAAACTAGTTAAGTCAAACACTTCCAGAGACTAACCTTCCCTTTGCCCTCAGAAAACATCCTAAACATGAGCATTATATTTCTTTCTAGACATCTAAAGCCATTTAGAACATGAACTTCCACAACACCAGAGTCAAGAAAGAAATTCAGACCATGTTTGCACCATACTGCCTGAAATCCATGGCAGTGTCTTTCCAGGTTCCCTGAATTCCTCTTTTATTTTCTTTCATATATGTTTCCTAAGCTTTAAAAAATATATATTTTTTTTTCCTTCTAAAACATGTAAAATATACACAGAAGTAAAAAGGATCATGTAATAAATTCCCAAAATCCATCACATACTTTTAACGATTATTAACAAACACATGGTCAATCTTATTTTATGCAAATGTCCTATGTCTCTCATCCTCTTTCCAAATTGGGTTATCATATCCAAAATCACGGCAGATGGTGATTGCAGCCATGAAATTAAAAGACGCTTATTCCTTGGAAGGAAAGTTATGACCAACCTAGATAGCATATTAAAAAGCAGGGACATTATTTTGCCAACAAAGGTCCGTCTGATCAAGGCTATGGTTATGGATGTTAGAGTTGGACTGTGAAGAAAGCTGAGTACTGAAAAATTGATGCTTTTGAACTGTGGTGTTGGAGAAGACTCTTGAGAGTCCCTCGGACTGCAAGGAGATCCAACCAGTCCATCCTGAAGGAGATCAGTCCTGGGCGTTCATTGGACGGACTGATGCTGAAGCTGAAACTCCCAATACTTTGGCCACCTCATGTGAAGAGTTGACTCATTGGAAAAGACCCTGATGCTGGGAGGGATTGGGGGCAGGAGGAGAAGGGGATGACAGAGGATGAGATGGCTGGATGGCATTGCCGACTCGATGGGCATGAGTTTGAGGTCACTCTGGGAGTTTGTGATGGACAGGGAGGCCTGGTGTGCTGCGATTCTTGGGGTTGCAAAGAGTCGGACACAACTGAGCGACTGAACTGAACTGAACTGATCATTTCTTCTGTGAACACTTCTGTATAAAATTCCTAAAAAAGGAATTTGATTTTTACTAATAAAATTCAAAATAACTCTGCAATACCAAATATCCAGTCACTATTTAAATTTCTTCTTTTTTTTTTTTTGTACAGTGAAAGTAACATCGCTCAGTCATGTCCAACTCTTTGCAATCCCATGGACTATAAAGTCCATAGAATTCTCCAGGCCAGAATACTGGAGTAGGTAGCTGCTCTCTTCTCCAGGGGATCTTCCAACCCAGGGATCAAACCTAGGTCTCCCACATTCCAGGCAGATTCTTTATCAGCTGAATAACAAGGGAAGCCCTTTTGTATAGTAAGTTTCTTTAAATTACAGTCTAAAGAAATACCACAGTTTCAATACAGATACTTTGACTTCCTTTTAAAAATTTTTAGTAAACTTTATTTTGAATAGTTTTAGATTTACAGGAAATTTGAGAAAATAGTACAAATATTCACATATATGTCACACCTATTTTCCTCTATTAACAGTCTGCATTACTATGGTGGCACAAGCGGTAAAGAATACAATGCAAATGCGGCAAACATAAGAGACGCTGGTTTGAACCCTGGGTCGGGCAGATCCCGTGGAGCAGGGCATGGCAACCCATTTCAGTATTCTTGGCTGAGATTTCCTCGGACAGAGGAGCCTGGCAGGCTACAGTCCACAGGGTCGCAAAGTGTCAGACACGACTGAAGTGTCTCAGCACGCAGGTGTTACTGCGATATTTTGCTATAATTAATAAACCAATACTGATATATTGGGCTTCCCTGTTGCTCAGACAGTAAAGAATCTGCCTGCAATGCAGGAGATCCAGGTTCGATGCCTGGGTCGGGAAGATCCCTGGGAGAAGGGAATGGGAATCCACTCCAGTATTCTTGCCTGGAGGCCCATGGATAGAGGAGCCTGTCCATGGGGTCACAAAGAGTCAGACACGACTGAGTGACTACAATACAATGGAGTCCATACTTAGATTTCCTTAGATTTTTCCTAATGTCTTTTTCTGTCCCAGGATCCCAAGCAAAATACCTCATTACATCAGTCATCATGTCTCCTTTGACTCTTCTTGGCTGTGACAGGTCTTCCTTTTCCTTGTTATCAAACCTTGACAGTTTTGAAGATTACTAGTCAAGCATTTTGTAGAATGTCCTTCTCCTTGAATTTGTCAGATAGTTTCTCAAGATTAAGTTGAATTATGAATTTGGGGAGAAGACCACAGAGATAAGATGCCATTTTCATCCATCAAACCCAAAGCATGTACTATCTCCAAAGCCTGCCAGTGTTAATGTTGACCTTGATCACCTTGCTGAAGTACTTTCTCCACTATGAGGTTACTCTTCTTGCCATCTAGCTTTTTCCATACTTTGCTCTTTGAAAGGGAAGCACTTACATGCTATCCATACTTAAGGACTGGGCAATTATTCTTCACCTTCTTGAGGGCAGAATATTCATATAACTATTTGGAATCCTTTTGCATGGAGCAGTTTTCATTTCTCCTCTATTTATATAGGGTTTCAATTTTTTATCAGTATGAACTCATGAATATTTATTTTATCTTTTGGGTTATAAAACAATATATTTTGTTTTGTGCTTATAATTTAATATAACGTTTTCTTGCTCAAAGTTTTCTAGGTATAGCCCTGGGAGTATTCTTCAATAGCCTTCTGTGTTCCTGTAATATGCCCTTGATTTATTTTTAAGTATTTACTTTCAGGCAAAGTAAGGTCTCTAGCCTTATCATGTATATTTCATACTGCAGTCCTAGAATCAACTAATTCTCTAAGGATTTTGGTTGCTTTTATTGGAGAATCATATTAGAAACCAAAATGTGGGTACTAGGTGTACTCACTGTTACTGGGGTACCATTTTCTAAGCATTCTCAACAAACACAGCAAAGAAAACATACTTGTGTATATTACTCATGTACATTCACATATCTATTCATATTTCTATGTAACCATTTTTATGTATATTAAGAAAATATAAGTTAACATTGATGTCTCCAACTCCAAGTTCAATGAGATTTGACAAATGCATACTTTCATACACCACCGTGTGGTATCATACAGAACAAATAAACCAACCTAAAAAGTCCTCAATGCTTTGCCTGTTCAATCCTCCTTTCTTTTTCCAAATTCCTGACAACCATTGATTTTTTAAACTATATATACACTTTTACCTTTACCAGGATGTCAGATAATTATAATCATAGGTTATATAACTTTAGACTGTCTTTTTTCATTTAGAAATATGTACCTAATATTTATCCATGTCACATCTTCATGACTTAATAGCTCATTTATTTTTATCACTGAAAACTTCACTGTATGGATATACCACAGTTTGTTTACACATTCAATTACTGAAAGACATTTTAATTACATTCAGTTTTTGGCAATTATAAAATAAAGCTGCTATTAACATAGCATGCGGTTTTAAGTGCACAGGTATTTTCAAATCAGTTGGGTAAACACCTATTAGCACAATAGCTGCATCATAAAGTAAGACTTTTAGTTTTGCAAGAAAATGACAAGCTGTCTTCCAAATTGAAGTAACATTTTGAATTCCACCAGTGATTAATGAAGTTTCTGTTGCTTCACATTCTAAACAGAAATATTTTCCCTCTTGTCTTTTAATCAATGTTTCTCTTCCTGCTTTTTATTTCCTTGCAAATAATATATCACAGAAACGGGATTTTTGTTCTCTGCTATTTTGTGGATTTTTCTAATTTGTATCCCCATGTTCCTTCATTTCCTATATTGCTTGGAACCAAGTGTTAAATCTAGAAGCATGATCCGATTCAAGTTTGATTTTTTGGCAAGAACATTTCATAGGTGGTTAAGTATGTTACCTATTACATTTCAATCAGTGACATAATTTTTGGTTGACTCTCTTTTTGTGACCTTAAGCCTGACAAATAGTCCTAGGTATAATCAATCTGAAACATCATTTATAATGGTATCTATAAGGTTATCTTCTAATGAATTTAGTTAGCATCCACTGCTTTGATCCATTATTAAGAGCCATCTCCCATTTTTAATCAGTGCCCCGATGGAAATTACTGGTTTTTGTATTTTCACACTTGTTCTTAGGATTTCTCTAGCTTCTCTTGCTATTACAAAGCAAATGCTTTGCTCACAAGTATTACTTTTAAGGGAAAATACCAAACATTTGTTTTAAAACTATGGCACTCATTAGAATCGGATCTGACTCCACAGGAGAACATTTTATGCTTCAATATCCTGTGATAATTCAACACCTTCCACCAACTTCACCTGCTCTGTACTCTTTAAATAATTGTGTCATTTTATGTTCTTACTTTATCTCTCTGACCACATTTATGTCTGACAGAACTCTCTATAAACTCTGTCTCACATCATAAATCAGGACCCGGAGCTCTTTAATCATTCTCCTCTTTTCTAAACTGTCTTTGATTTATTCATTTGGCATCTTTCAATCAATGTGCTATCCAAAACCCAAAGCCATATTTGCAAAGGGACAATTAGAATTGACATCTACCACAAAAGATTATTTTACAGATTAAGGGAAATAATGTGCATATAGCTCCTATCACAAATACTTAAAAATTGCTTGCTCTTCACTCCAATTTTGTGTCCTATTTCAAGGAAACTTCTTTTGTACATATAAAAGTACGTCTTCTCAGAAGGTTGATTAATGTTGTATTGCATTTTTATTGTGGAAAATTTGAAAAAGTCAGCACTCATAAAAAATAAAGGTCATTAGTAATCCTAACACGCAATAATAATAATGATTATAATTTTAAGTTACCTCCTGCACTTTTCTGCATACTGTTTATATAGCTAGCACATGCTATATAGAAAACTTTGTATTTTCATTTTTAATTAATTTATCATATCATTTTATATCTTTTAAAATACATGGTAAATATTACACAATGCTATGCTATCATTTGTGTAATACTTTTGACAAAATTTTCTCAATCCTAATTTTTCAGGTCTATTTGAGCAAACTCTGGGAGATAGCAAAGGACAGAGGAGCCTGGTATGCTGCAGTCCATGGGGTTGCCAAGAGTCAGACACAACTTAGCAACTGAAGAACAACAATGACCCTATTATACCTTCTCTCCTACCCATATCCTTAATATCACACCAGTATATATCATGTCCTTTCAAACGTAAAAACCTCTTTCCCCTCTATTGCATCAAACCATCCCAAGGGAAACTCTCTCAAGAACTGAACGCCCTAAAATAAGAAAATATGCTTAAAAAAATATCTTTTTTCAACAATGAAGGAAACAGAGAGCCTCTTAGACTACAGCATTCAGAGGTGAATTGAAGCCCATGTTCCAATCATTTGTCTCACTTTTAGTTACTAGGTCATTTTACTTTCAAATTCTATCACCTTCCTACTTTACATTTAAAAGAAAGAAAAATGGCCATTGAGTGCTAGTCTTATTGGCATGCATAAATGTGTTACATTTTTCACTCTCCTAAACTAATAAAAGTTTCTACCAACAAAATTATCTCTTTGAGATCTCAAATGACTTAATAAATTCAGCTTCATATTAAAGTCAAATGGATCAGAATATCCTACATGCTCCCAAACTAGATACTTTGCTGTTGATTTTCTACTGTTTGAGACCTTAAGTAGCTTTCAACCCACAAGGCACTACTCATTTTCCAGAAAATTTGAACTGATGTAAAATTCACTAGAGACTATCACATATAATAAAATAAAAACATATTACCACCACTTCCTTTCCATAGTCTATTAATTTGGTAATCCTATCAAAAAGCTATTACATCCCATCTGTCAATTTTTTTCTTTATAAACCAATTCTATTTATTGTTCATGATTTTGTTACCTTTGAGAGGTTTTTTACAGGTTCTTCTTTTAATAGTTGTCCCATTATTGAAGGATATAAGTTACATTCACTGAGCCATAATTACCATGATAGCGGTTATTCCTATCCTAGAAAACTGATACAATGTCAGCATTCAATTCTGTCATTTCCCAGTTCTCAGTAAATTTTCACAAATAACCATCAGCAGTGGTTCAGTAAGTTTTTCAACAAAATCCATTAACACCTTAGATGACAGATCATTCAGACCTTACACGCTTATTTTACCCAAGTGTACTATTACCTGTTTTTAATCAACAGCTATTTTTGAAAGTATTATGTTACATTGAAATCCTAGAGTGAAAATAATGATTTTGTGTAAAGTAATTTCTTTGCGTGAAATAAAATACCCATATTCACTCTGTACAATAAGAATGGCAATATTCTGAGGAGATACACGTAGGAGTTCATAACACAGTGTGAAGTCTGTATTCACAGAGCATCTCTTTCCTACTCTGAATATTCCAACTTGTACCATCCCCCCTTGGTTCTATGGAAGATACACTGTTCTAGTCCTGTGACTTGTCTTACAGCTTTTGAATACGAAAATGAAACACCTAAATATAAATAACCAAATATATAATCCACATTTTGTTGTTGTTCAGTCACTAAGTTGTGTCCAACTCTTTGCAACCCCATGGACTGCAGCATGCTAGGCTTCCCTACCTTCACTATCTCCGGAGTTTGCTCAAACTCATGTCCATTGAGTTGGTTATGCTATCCGACGGTCATCCTCTGTTGCCTTCTTCTCCTTCTGTCCTCGGTCTTTCTCAGCATCAGGGTCTTTTTCAATGAGTCAGTTCTTCACATCAGGTGGCCAAAGTATTGGAGCTTCAGCTTCAGTCCATTTATGTTCAAGTAAAATAAAAGTGTGAAATTATCTTTTAACTGGGATCTTTACAAATGCAGTGTTGTTTGTGATGATAGGTTTTATTTTCTAATTTTTTTCAGAGTCACAGTCTTATATCTATATTCCAATAGATTTATGTAGGAGGTGAGTTGGAAAGATGGCTGTTTCCCTAAAATAGGCTAACGTTATTGGTACTCAGAGTCAGTTATTTTAACCTTTGGAAAGTTTGAAGGATATACGAGTTTATTTTTTCCCCTCACCAGATATTGGTACAATTCTGATCCCTAGGCCATAGACTTTAATAGGATTTGAGTACAAATGAAGAAAACACCTGTAAAACTTAAGAAGTGAGTTGATGGCGGATGGTGGGGAAGGCCTCAGTTGAATGTAGTTGTCCCAGGAAGAGATTAAATATTCATAGGTCACAAGTTTCATGTGTTTTACTGCAGAGTAATAAAGTAATCATCCAAAATTATTCTTCTAGGTCTTTACAACATGAGGGATACAATCCCCTCTAAGCTGTGCCCTTGATATATCATAGTTCATTTGTAGAACCCTGACAGGGAAAGTCATCTAACTGGTTTCAAATTCAAGGCACTTCCACTGAGCACATTTTCCTTGTCTTCCTTATGAATGAGGAATCCTGGAAACAATGTTAAATAAACCAGGAATTATAGTATCAATGATGACAGAGTCAAAGGCCAAGATAGAGAATGGAAGAGATGAAAAGGGAACTGGCAGAGCTAAATGAGAGAACAAGTAATATATTTTAAATGATTTGTGATGAAGAGCTAATTGTAATGGACAAGATATAATACCACCATTCATAAATAAGTGAAAGAAACAGAAGTAATTACAGATTCCCTGTAAAAATTGCTGTCATAAATTTACAAAGTTATTAATGGTACTGAAGTCTATCACCATAAACCAAATACATAGAAAAGCAACATAGTATAAGGAAATAATTGGAATTAGGTTCAGGGAAGTAACAAAAAACCTAAACTCTTTATACTTTAAGTAAAATAAAAAGGCTCTATTATATATAATACACACACACACACACACACATATATATATGTTTGTCAGTGCAGGCCTGGTGCATGACTTTGTTTCAAAAAGTTTTCAGGGACCTCCATTTCCTCTGATTTTCTACTCCACTATCATAAAAGAATGACTTTAATTCTCACAATCCAAGAGGGGATTCCAGAAACCAAAGGGATATTTCAACTGTAGAATGGAAAAACTGAGGAGAACAGGTGCGCGATACCTGACATGGAATATACATTGTTTCCAAGTGCACATGAAACATTCACTAAAATAGACCATGTTCTGGGCCATAAAATAAACTGTACAAGTCTGAAAAACTTGAACTTATACAAAATATATTTTCTGATTATAATGAAATTCATAAACCAATCATCAAAAAATAAAGGAAAAGTGAAAACATTTGAAAATTAAGCAACATACATCTCAAAAAGCCTTAAGTCAATGAGAAAAATCAAGGAATAAAATTAGAAAATATTTTATCTGGATAGGAAAGCACAACATCTACAATGTTGGGGGATGCTGCTAAAGTAGTGCACGGGAGAAATTTATAACAATAAAGTAAAGAGATGTGGGAAATGTGGAGATTTAGGCCAAGGGGGGCAAAGTTTCAGTTACACAAGAGGAAGGAGTTCCAGGATACTTGTGTCCAGCATTTGACTACGGTTAATAATGAATTGTATAACTGAAATTTGACAAGTAAGCCTTAAGTGTTCAACACACACAAAATGCAACTATTTGAGTTTATGAGTATACTAACTAGGTTAATTATGATGATTATTTCACAATGTATACATATGTTGAAGTATTAGATTGTACAACTTAAACATATACATTTTCTTTCTGCTGACTGTACACCAATAAAGCTACGGGAACAAAAAACTGTTTTGAAAGAAAAGACTAAGATTCCACATTAAGAAATAAGAAAAGCAAGAAAACAAAAACAAAATAAACCCAAAGCAAGCAGAAGAAAATAAACAATAACTAGTAGAAACTACTGAAATTGAAAATTGAAAAGTAGAGATCCTTGAAGAGATCAATAAAATTGGTAAACCTCAAACAAGACAGACCCAGGGAAAAATATAAAAACTAATTTTATAAGGTTTGAAAGCACAGCTATTATTACAAATATTGTTAAGTATTAAAACCATAATGAGGGAATACTACAATAACTTTATATGTATAGTTGACAATTTGGATCCAATGCCTTGAAAAATCACAAATTGCCCTAACTCAAACAAGATAAGTTAGATAACTGAATAAAACTTAAATTACTCAATATACTGAATTCAGAGTTAAAATCTTTCTGAAATAGAAATCTTCAGACCCAGATTGTTTCACTGGTAAATTCTACCATTCACTAAAGAAGAAATTACATCTATTCTATATAAATTCTTTCAGAAAATCTAAAACAAGAAACCATTCCCTACTCATACAAAGAGGCCATAATTAATGATTTAAAACCAGACAAAACAGTACAGGAAAACTACAGGATAATGTATTTAATAAAAATATATGCCAAAGCCTTAATCAAACTTTTAAGTGAATCAAATTTAGCAACATTTAAGAATAGTGATACATAACAATCAAAAAAGTTTTATCCAAAAATGCAAGATTTGTTCAACATCTGAAAAAATATTCAATGTAATTCATCTTATTAATGATCTAAAAGAGAAAAACCAAATGACTCTCAACTGATTTATAAAAAGCACTTAACAAAATTCAGTATCTGTTTGTGATAAAATTTTTCAGCAAACTATAAATAAAATTCCTAAAGAAATGATAAAGGACATCTATGCAAAAATTAAACCTACCTCTAATATACTTGATTCTTACTGTTTCTTTTTTATTATTATTATCAGTATCAAGGCAAGAACAACTCCTCTCACTATTCCTAATCAACTTTATATTAGAAATTCCATTAATAGCTTCATAAATAAGAAAAATAAAGCTATGCACAATATTGTATTGTTTAATATAAATTAACAAAAAGTACAAACTGGAAAGGAAGAAATGGGTCCCTATTCACAAAGAACAGTTTTTCCTACCTAGAAAAATCCCAATAAATCTACCCAAAAGAAATTTTTCTAATAAGTGAGATTATCTAGTCAAAAGTTACAAAGTCAACACACAAAATCAATTGCATCTCTACATATTATCAATGCATGATTGTATATTTATATTTAATAAATGATACCAGTTCAAAAATTAATAGCTTTAAAATAAATTTTTTTTTTATAAATCTGGGACAATATGCAAAATTTTAGTATCTAAAATCTACAAAACTCTGATAAAATAAATCAAAGAAGATCAAAATAAAAGCATATACTGTGTTCACAGATTTGAAGGTTCAACATAGTAAAACATCTTTAAATACTAGTTCTAGATATCTGATACTGTTTGTCATATTCTCCATTCTGCTTTCAGACCAATCTCAAGTCCTCATCATCCAAAGAAGGCAAGAGAAAACATAGTCAGCTGGAGTGAAATGTTCTGAAACTGCATGTGATCACTGACAAATGTAAAATGGTTGCCCTTGGTTGGAGAAGGTCAAGTTAAGAGCTTTGAAAGCATTTGTGAAACAAGAAAATCAATAGTTTTGTGTATTTAATGTCTCCTCTGCAAGCAAAGTCACAGAAGAAAAACAATGCCACTTTGTGTGTAGTGTTCCACAGAAGATAAATCCTTTCAAATGATCTGAGGTGGAGGTATACATTATCTGAGAATTGGCAATTTAGTGCAAGCTGATAAATCATTTCACTTGACCTAAAAACATGTAGAGAAGATGTGATAAAATGGCACCCAATGTACACTCTCTTGACATGCATATTTTACATAGATGATTGATGGTTTTTTTCACTCCTTCTCTGAAACGTAAATTTAATGTACTATTTCAGATATGGGAAGCAATTTTTTAAGTCACAATTGAACCACGATGAAAATATTAAAGTCAACAAGGTTTGTTGTTGTTTTATTTGTTAAAAGTAATGTGTTTCTGAGCTTCCCAGGTGGGGCTAGTGGTAAAGAACCCATCTGCCAATGAAGGAGATATAAGAGACATGGGTTTGATCCTTGGGTTAGGAAGATCCCGTGGAGGAGAGCATGGCAACCCACTCCAGTATTCTTGCCTGGAGAATCCCATAGACAGAGAAGCCTGGTAGGCTACAGTCCATAGGCTCACAAAGAGTTGGATATGACTGAATAGACTTAGCACTCAATGCATTTTTAATGTGGTCATTCTACATTCAAGTAAACTGTCCATGCACATCCCTTCCAAGACTTAATTTAACATGCAAGTATAGATCTAAATTATTTATGCAAATAAATATAATTTACAAATCTTATGTACAAATCCCAGTGTAACTTATATTTATATTCCAACCTTCATTGTTATAAATCAGGTTCTACATGTTCTTTTCTTACCCTAATACTAGCCCCTTAAGGTATATTTCTAGTCTATTTTTCCCAGCTCTATGGCATTTATATACAATGCCAATGCCAAGCTGTTCTCTTTTAAGTTTTTTTCTTCATGAAACACTGTTCTATTAACTGTCTTCTTTCTTAAAAATTAATGATTCTCTATTATTTTTTAATCCATAAACACTGACACCTAACTTTTAAATATCTCTGTAATCTGACCCATGTCTATCCTACACATACATATACCCTAAATCCAGCCACACATCATTTCCTGAACATATCCAGCACATTTTCATAAATTACTACTTTATCTATAAAATTATTTACCTTCTAATTTAACCCATATCTACTTAGCTTTCTCCATTTGTCAAACCAAATTCCAAATGCACACTTTACCTTGAAGCCTTTTCCCATCATTTTTGCTGCTAAAGGTGATCTTCTAGGTCTTAGTACTTCCATAATACTTACTATTTAAGTTTTGTGATACCCACTGGGTAAATAAAAAACAGAATCCATGTCTTGCCAATTTCTATTTCTTAATAGTTATAAAGGGCACAGTTTCCTTTCTAGAATTATAGAGTGCTTGGTCCTTACCAGTACACAGAAATAAAACATGCTAAAAAATGTAATTAATTTTAAAAAGTGTTGAATGACAGTAAGATCAGCAAGGTCTACCCCCAGATTAATAGTACATATGATTTCTTTCCTAACACCTAAAATAATTACATTTAATCTTTGTTTTGGATTTCCTGGTGGATCAGACAGTAAAGAATCTGCCTAAAATGTGGGAGACCATGGTTCGATCCCTGTGTCAGGAAGATCCTAAACTTTGTTTTAACAAATTTTCTCATAGAAAACCCATTTCAAAGTACAGATATCTCTGAGAGAAAGAAATCATTTCGGCTACTGTATACTTATCAGACTGCTCTTTTTGATTAAAAAAAAAAAAAAAAGAGGGTTTCTTATTAGGAGAACTTTTAGAGATGTATGAACAGGACAAGAATGATGCAAAGTGAAGGGCCATCCCTGAATGTCTCCTGTGTATGTGTGCTTAGTCATTCAGTCATGTCCGACTCTGCGATGCCATGGCTGTGGACTGTAGCCCACCAGGCTCCTCTGTCCATGGGATTCTCCAGGCAAGAATACTAGAGTGGGTTGTATTGCTCTTCTCCAGGGGATCTTCCCAAGCCAAGGATCCAACCTAGGTCTCCTGCATTGCAGGCGGATTTTTTACCTTCTGAGACACCAAGGAATCCAGATATTTCCTGGTTCACCCAATGAGAGGTGTGGTGAACGATAATCAACAGACATTATGTAAAGTGAGTGGGGAGAACAAGAGAAGGGTGGAATACTAATCCATGAAGGAAAATAACTGCAGAAGTAAATCTTAAATTCTAAGGAAGATCCATAAAGGGATTATCATTCTAAAAATGACCATTGAGCCCTTGCAACAAATCCCTTCCCTAGTGATAGTAGGAAAGGAAAATTTAAAGAGAGCTAATATTTACCAAGTTTCAGCCATATGTGATGCACTTCTATTCAGTATTTTATTTAATTCCCATGGAAGATAGACATTATTACTCTCCTTGGATAGAGACATGTAGTGATGCTTATGTAGTTTTTAAAGCACATGATGTTAGAAATTGTGTGACAAGATTTGAAGCCAGATCTGTCTGATACTATTCCTGTGCTCATTTTTATATATGTTACTGCACCAGCAGAGGCTATTTTTCCAGAACAGCTTACTTTAGGCATGGCCAAATTTTGGAGCATTACATAGGTACCCCCTCATAAATCTAGAGTAGTTGATCACAGTACCCTTATGAGTCCAGGTTCCACACCAGCATCCATCCAACATAGTGATCTTAGAGGCCACTAGAAATCAGATTTTCTTCATGTAAGTTAAACTTTTTAGACATTCCTAACACTGGTAACATTTCTAGTAGTAATGAGGTGAGCAGGATCACCTCTGAGATTCTTTTCAGCCTAGAGAATCTATCAACAGTACAACAACCAGCTATCCAAACAAAACTTCAAACTCTTTTATTCCTAAATAATTTTTAATAGAGATACCTAGAGAAATATACTATTGGAAATAAAGTTTTTCTTACATACACACTCCAAAATTATCAAAAACCCAGCACACTCTAAATGCTGAGCCCTGTCCAGAATTTTTAAAAATATTGTCCTTAATGAAATAAAAAATCTGATTACAACATTACCAGTCCCTCATTTCTAGGTCACCAAAGTTCATGTGATGTGTCATTCTGGCCAGAAAAGCATTTCTTTTCACTCCAGGTTGTCTCTTTGTTTTCTCCCAAATTTGAACAATTGTTTGAAGAAGAGGACATTTCCCAAAGGAGAACAGTTCTTTGGTCAAAGGTATTAATACATGCTTTCCACTGGAAAATCCAGTATAGATTCTTCATTTCTATTGTAAGAACTCAGACTAACAGCCCCATGGCAGCCTGTATACCTCCTAGAAACAACTATAACCCCATCTCAGAAAACTTGTGTGATAAATCATCTGGTAAAAAGCTATCAGCCTCGTCTAACTCAATGAAACTATGAGCCGTGCCCTGTAGGACCACCCAAGATGGTCATGGTGGAGAGTTATGACAAAGTGTGGTCATCTGGAGAAGGGAATGGCAAACTACTTCAGTATACTTGCCTTGAGAACCCCATGAACAATATGAAAAGGGAAAAAGATAGGACACTGAAAGATGAATTCCCCAGCTCAGTAGGTGACCAATATGCTACTGGAGAAATCGAGAAATAACTCCAGAAAGAATGAAGAGACGGAGCCAGAGCAAAAACAACACCCAGTTGTGGATGTGACTGATGATGGAAGCAAGGTCTGATGCTATAAAGAGCAATAATGCTTAGGAACCTGGGATGTTAGGTCCATGAATCAAGGCAAATTGGAAGTGGTCAAACAGGAGACGGCAAGAGTGAACACTGACATTCTAGGAATCAGCAAACTAAGATGGACTGGAATGGGTGAGTTTAACTCAGATGACCAGAATATCTACTACGGTGGGCAAGAATCCCTTAGAAAAAATGGAGTAGCCATCATAGTCAACAAAAGAGTCTGAAATGCAGTACTTGAATGCAATCTCAAAAATGGCAGCATGATCTCTGTTAGTTTCCAAGGCAAACCATTCAATATCATGGTAATCCAAATCTATGCCCCTACCAATAAAGCTGAAGAAGCTGAAATTGAATGGTTCTATGAAGACCTATAAGACCTTCTAGAAATCACACCCCAAAAAGATGTCCCTTTCATCACAGGGGACTGGAATGCAAAAGCAGGAAGTCAAGAAACACCTGGAGTAACAGGTGAATTTGGTCTCAGAGTACAGAATGAAGCAGGGCAAAGGCTAATAGAGTTCTGCCAAGAGAACGCACTGGTCATAACAAACACCCTGCCAAAAACACAAGAAAAGACTCTACACATGGACAACACCAGATGGTCAATACTGAAATCAGTTTGATTATATTCTTTGCAGCCAAAGATGGACATGCTCTATACAGTCAGTAAAAACAAGACTGGGAGCTGACTGCGGCTCAAATCATGAATTCCATATTGCCAAATTCAGACTCAAATTGAAGAAAGTATGGAAAACCACTAGACCATTCAGGTATGACCTAAATCAAATACCTTACAATTATACAGTGGAAGTGAGAAATAGATTTAAGGGATTAGATCAGATAAACAGAGTGACTGATGAACTATGGACAGAGGTTGGTGACACCGTACAGGAGACAGGGATCAAGACCATCCCCAAGAAAAAGGAGTGCAAAAAAACAAAATGGCTGTCTGAGGAGGCCTTACAAATAGCTGTGAAAAGAGAAGCTAAAGGCAAAGGAGGGATAAGAAAGCCTTCCTCAGTGATCAGTGCAAACAAATAGAGGAAAACAATAGAATGGGAAAGGCTAGAGATCTCGTCAAGAAGCAGAAGATATGAAGAAGAGGTGGCAAGAATACACAGAAGAAATATACAAAAAAGATCTTCACAACTCAGATAATCATGATGGTGTGATCACTCACCTAGAGCCAGACATCCTGGAGTGTGAAGTCAAGTGGGCCTTAGCAAGCATCATTACAAACAAAGCTAGTGGAGGTGATGGAATTTCAGTTGAGCTATCTCAAATCCTAAAAGATGATGCTGTGAAAGTGCTGCACTCAACATGCCAGCAAATTTGGAAAACTCAGCAGTGGCCACAGGACTGGAAAAGGTCCGTTTTCATTCCAATCCCAAAGAAAGGAAGTGCCAAAGAATGCTCAAACTGCCACACAATTGCACTCATCTCACACGCTAGTAAAGTAATGCTCAAAATTCTCCAAGCCAGGCTTCAGCAATATGTGAACAGTGAACTTCCAGATGTTCAAGCTAGATATAGAAAAGGCAGAGGAACCAGAGATCAAATTGCCAACATCCGTTGGATCATTGAAAAGGCAAGAGAGTTCCAGAAAAACACCTATTTCTGTTTTATTGAGTATGCCAAAGCCTTTGACTGAGTGGATCACTATAAACTTTGGAAAATACTTCAAGAGCTGGGAATACCAGACCACCTTACCTTTCTCCTGAGAAATCTCTATATAGGTCAGGAAGAAACAGTTAGAACTGGACATGGAACAACAGACTGGTTCCAAATTGGGAAAGGAGTACATCAAGGCTGTTTATTGTCACCCTGCTTATTTAACTTATATTCAGAGTACATCATGTGAAATGCTGGGCTGGATGAAGCACAAGCTGGAATCAAGATTGCCATGAGAAATATCAATAACCTCAGATATGCAGATGACACCACCCTTACGGCAGAAAGCAAAGAAGAACTAAAGAGCCTCTTGATGAGAGTCAAAGAGGAGAGTGAAAAAGTTGGCTTAAAGTTCAAAATTCAGAAAATTAAAATGGTAGCTGGTCCCATCTCTTCACGGCAAATAGATGGGGAAACAGTGGCTGACTTTATTTTTCTTGGCTCCAAGATCACTGCAGATGGTGATTGCAGCCATGAAATAAAAGACGCTTACTCCTTGGAAGGAAAGTTATGACCAACCTAGACAGCATATTAAAAAGCAGAGACATTACTTTGCTAACAAAGGTCCATCTAGTCAAAGTTATCATTTTTCCAGTAGTCAGGTATGGATGTGCGAGTTGGACTATAAAGAAAGCTTAGCACCGAAGAATTGATACTTTTGAACTGTGGTGTTGGAGAAAACCCTTGAGAGTCCCTTGGACTGCAAGGAGGTCCATCCAGTCCATCCCAAAGGAAATCAGTCCTGGGTGTTCATTGGAAGGACTGATGTTGAAGCTGAAACTCTAAAACTTTGGCCACCTGATGCGAAGAACTGACTCATTTGGAAGACCCTGATGCTGGGAAAGATTGAAGGCGGGAGGAGATGGGGACGAGAGAGGATGAGATGGTTGGATGGCATTACCAACTCAATAGACATGAGTTTGAGCAAACTCTGGGAGTTTGCAATGGACAGAGAGGCCTGGCATGCTGCAGTCCATGGGGTTGCAAAGAGTTGGACATGACTGAGTGACTGAACTGAACTGAGAGAGGCTTCCTTGGAAGAAAAGCTATGACAAGTATACACAGAATATTAAAAAGCACAGGAATCATTTTTCCGACAGAGGTCTGTATACTCAAAGCTATGGTGTTTTCAATAATCAAGTATGCGTGTCAGAGTTGGACCATAAAGACGTTGATCTCTGAAGAATTGATGCTTTTAAACTGATGCTGGAGAAGACTCTTGAGATTCGTTTGGAGAACAAGGAGATCAAACCAGTCAATCCTAAAGGAAACCAGTTCTGAATATTCATTGGAAAGACTCAGGCTGAAGCTCCAATACTTTGGCCGCCTGATGCTTAGAGCCAGCTCATTGGAAAAGACCCCGATGCTGGGAAAGACTGAGCACAGGAGGGCATGGTGTGAAAGAGGATGAGATGGTTGGGTGGCATCATCGACTCAATGAACATCAGTTTGAGCAAACTCTGGGAGGTAGTGAAGGACAGGGAAACCTGGCGTGTTGCAGACTATGAGGTTGCAAAGTCCGACTTAGAAACTGAACAACAAAGTGTTTCAAATGAGTCCAGGTTCTCTTGGGCCATCTGAAAGAATGCTTTTCTGGTCTAGGCTCAACCAACATCTCTCTTGTGCACCATTCTTCTATTGCCCACAGTGTCCTCATTTTATTATTATTTCTCTGCTGCCATCCCTTTCTCTCTGTGTCTTCCCTTCTTATTCTCTCTGCCTACAATAAGCTTCTCATTGCTGACTTGTTCTTCCCTTTTAGGTCTCAGATCAAATGAGCACAGCCTTGCCCGTCAATTACTCTCATCACCCTACTTAGCACCTTCAGAGACTGTGTCATAACTTGTGTGTGTGTGTGTGTGTGCGTGTGTGTTTACTTGCTTACTACATTTCTCACACTATCAACATATTGAGTTTCTCTTACAATAGAATTATCTTTCTTCCTTTCATTACATCATTAAATATTTATTGAGCACCTATAATGTCTCAGGCACTATTCTGAGCATTGGCCATATAATAGTGAAAACAAAGTTCTTGTTCTCATAAATTTATGTTTTATTCTAGAAATAAAGTAATTGAAAAAATGCAATCAATTCTCATTGATTATCATCTCTCAATTCTTATTTGTAGTAGTTGTATTTTATAAAGTCATCACAAACACTGAGGTAGTGAATACTGAAACACTGATTCTAAGGGAAACAGAGATTAGGTACCTACAAGCCTCTGGTCACAACATTTTCATCAAACAAATAATACATAACCTTGCTTTATGTATGATTGTATGTTTAAAGATATCTTATTAAACATACATTGCTGATTCATTAACACTGAATTCAAGACCAGCAATACTTTAATTCATGCCTAAACAAAGCTTATCTAATACAGGTGTTTTTTCTATAAGGCACATCACACGTTTCTTACACTTAGGAATGCTAAGACCCACTTAAGCTGGCTTACACAACAAAATCAATAACAAAAATTAAAAAATGACAAAAATGTGCCTAACAAATCGCACCAAGGACACATGCATGTTGTATGAGAGCTGAAGGAAGAGGGCAAAGACGCACCTTGTTCAACCTCAGCAAGCAATGTCTGCTTTGGACTTTTTCACCACTTAACTCTTGTCTGTGAATAGCCAAGAAAGTGCTGCAATTATTGATTCCGGGGTCACAAACATGCTTTAGCAAGCACAAGAGTTTATAAGCATGGAGTCTTGGAATAATGGAGACGATTATCATAATTACAGATGGTTAGAAGTATGAGAAATGCTAAAAAAAAAATTTTTTTTTCTAAAGCAGAGCATGGAGGGTGAATGCTCTGTTCTTCAGAGTTGGGTCAGGGAAAGCCACACTGACAAAGTGAAATTTAAAAGAGTTAAATAAAATTAAAGAAGTATTATGCAAGTGTTTGCGGGGGAAGAACATATGCATCAAATGAAGACCAAATGCAAAAAAAAAAAAAAACATCTGGGGGAGAAAATGGGCTTATAATGGAAGGGTGTGGACAACAAGCAAAATGATATTACAGAGTTGGAGGGGGATGTGGGCAGGCCAAGTGGATTATGATTGTAGTTTTTTAACCTAGAATGAAGTAGATAATCACTAAAGGGTTTTCAGCAGGAAAGTATAAAGAATTAACATTTTCTAAATATCCCATCTGGTTGCTCTACAGAAAATATGCAATAATGCTCATCTTTGGAAAGTGAGACCAACTGGTAGTGATTTCAATATTCCAGGTAAGGAAATGTGGTCACTTAGCAAGTATAATGGGCTTCCCTGGTGGCTCAGCTGGTAAAGAACCCGCCTGCAATGTGAGAGACCTGGGTCCAATCATGGGTTGGGAAGATCCCCTGGAGAAGGGAATGGCTACCCACCCAGTATTCTGGCCTGGAGAATTCCATGGACTGTGTAATAGTAGAAATAATATTTAGAAACCACAGAATCGGGAATATCAGTCCAGTTCAGTCGCTCAGTCGTGTCCAACTCTTTGCGAGCCCATGAACCGCAGCATGCCAGGCCTCCCGGGCCATCACCAACTCCTGGAGTTCACCCAAACCCATGTTCATTGAGTCGGTGATGCCATCCAACCATCTCATCCTCTGTCATCCCCTTCTCCTCCTGCCCTGAATCTTTCCCAGCATCAGGGTCTTTTCCAATGAGTCAGCTCTTTGCATCAGGTGTCCAAAGTATTGGAGTTTCAGCTTCAACATCTGTCCTTTCAATGAACACCCAGGACTGATCTCCTTTAAGATGGACTATAGTTCAGGTTTATCATTATAGAATATGTTGTAGATTGGGTATAAGTAAATTCATGAGAGAGAAAGGATGAGAGAGAATATGAATAAATGGTCACAGATGATCATAGGCCTTTTAGCAAGATCAACCAGAAGAATGAAGTTAGCATTTTGTGGCTGAAGAAAAGAAGAGGCAAAATAGATTGACAGAGACATAGGTCATGAGAAAAGAACAAAAGTTCTTTTACAGAGTTAATTTGACATACCAAATCATTATCCCAGTAAAGGTGTCAATCAGGGAGTTAGATGTATGAATCTGAAGTCCAAAAGACAGGTTCAGACTAAAGATATTTTGGGAGGCAGTAGTTTATACTTAATATTAAAGACTTGATACTGATGAGATTGACTATGGAATAGAGGTTGGAGATGTGAAGAGATCTGAGGTCAATGGATGTAAGTTTCAAGAGGGTAGGGGTCATATCTGTCTTACTGATTCTTGTAGACCTGCTACTATTTTCAGTATCTACACAAAACATCCTCAGTAAAAAATGTTGAATTACTTTTGAGCATATATTAATATTTCATACTGATGAATAGATGCACAATGTATTTTTATTTTGCTTTTTCAAATAACTTTTTAATGTTTTTAGTGTGTATTTATGGAGCCAAGAAGAATAATTTTGCAGTAGCTAAATATTCTGAATTAGGTTTGCTTTCTATTTCAGCAGAATTCATATTTTTGGACTTTGCTTAAGATTTTTCAGGAAGATCTTCTTCTACAAACCTAGGGTAATAAAGAATTGCCTCCAAATTGTCAATCAGAAAGAGGAAGTTCATTCTCCTGTTTGACTTTCCACACCCACTCTGAGACTAACAGCTTTCTGAAATACGATGATAATTACCGTTGTTGTTACCAATATTGTGAGCTGGTACAGAGGCAATATTTAAATGTTAATTCCTGTGTTGGCTCATCAGCATTTCATCTTTCTTTTTCAAAGGTTATTGTATCCTTCTAATTGAGCAGCCTTCTCAGGAGAATGAGCCCATCTGATTCATCTTTGAAACATAGTCTCAGAGACATCAAAAGAAAAATAAAAGAGACAAGCTGGCACATGGCTCTGTAGTAGGCTTTTCCCCTATTGCATTGTCCATATCAGAGATCTAAATTTTCAAATATAAAAGTGTGTGTTGTCTTGAAGATTCTGAACCACATCAAAATTACAAATCTTCCTGCCCTGGTCTCTTCGCTTGGTCGGACAGCTGGGGACTTTTCAGCACAATCCAAACTTTCATATTCAGTTCAGAACTGACATCACTGAATTACTTCTCTAGGCCCATTCACTTTGAAGAAATGTCCTCATTTTGTGCCTGAAACTTAGTCTAAAGGTCTACTAGTTTATATGCAGCAGTAGAAATGCAGCTCTTTTTTTTTTTCAAATCAAGTGTGGTTTTGCTATATCATGTGATTACTGCTACCTCATGTGAAGGTTCACTTATAAGCTCTTAGCGGACAACATTTTACTCCTCTATCTCTAAATTTTATTGCACAGCACCCCTAAAACATTGTGGGATGAATGTATTTCCAAATTACTATTTCACTTGGACACTTGTGATTTCTCAAAGAGAGTAGCCTAGTTACCATTCCAATAAGCCCTAATCAATCAATCATTTCTGAAGTGATCACTAGAAGATAAAAACTTCAGGTACTTCTTATTTCAACGAGTTTATGAAATAGCACCTTGACAAAGTCACTTTTCCTGATGTCAAATAAAAGATCTGGGTTAAGAGATCACATTTGTCTTCCTAGATAACAGGATATCAGTGTTCTGAGACACAAGTGCCTCTGAATCATTCACAATGACTGTATTTCTTTTATTCAACAAAATCAATTATGCACTGTGCATTTGCTTGGGTTGGTATATGTGCAAGGGCAATGCCATAGGCATCACTTCACAGTGAAGGTCTCTCTAACCTGTAGCACTATCATTAGAAATGATTGCACAAAGGCCCCTCACTGTGTAGAGGGGTAGAGTGTCAGCTGATTCAAGTTATTAATACATCTTTTATACTCAGCTAAGGAGGAGGGTGGTGGTGCTAGCGGTAAAGAATCCACCTGCCAAGGTAGAAGACATAAGAGATATAGGTTCAATCCCTGGGTTGGGAAGATCCCCTGGAAGAAGGCATGGTAACCTCCTGCAATATTCTTCCCTGGAGAACCCATGGATAGAGAAGACTGGAGGGCTACAGTCCATAGGGCCGCAAAAAGTCAGACTCGACTGAAGTGATTTAGCACAGCATGGCACAAAGATGGGGGCATTCCTTTGAAGAGGAAAAACAAATGGAGATGAAGGACACCAGGTGGGCAATGAAGGTGAAAGCAAATAAATGTTTATGCTCAAATGAGTTAGAGGTACAATGAACAACTGACAGACTTTTAGGTTCAGGAAATAAGCTGCGAGATGTCTCCCAGGGAAATTTACTCAAAGGGAAAGAATTCTGAGAATGGCCTCACAAAGCTGTTCTAAATCTGAAGTCTAGATTGTCCTTACAGTAGCAGCAGTTAGCTGCATAAGCTTAACTAGTTGTATGAGTCTTTTTTTTTTAATAGCTTTTCTGCTATTGCTTGATTTTTACAAAAATTCTTTTCAAAATGCCAGCCTCTCATGGGTGTGTTAGTAGACGCAGAGCAAAGGATATGGTGATGGGAATAAAAATTCAGGGGAGAGAAACTCATACCTGCCTGGGTGGTTTGCTACAAATTCATATACCTGAGCGCCCCCCATACCTGCTAAATCAGAATTCATGGAGGAGAGAATCCAGAAATTATTACAGTGTCCCAAGTGATTCTTCAGGTCAATAAAAGTTAATCCTTATGCCCAAGGGGAAATTAAAACTCAAGAGTATTTCTCTCATCTTTCCTTCCCAGTCGAAGTCTCATTACAGATTCTCCTCTATCAAGTACTCCAGGTTCATCGTTTTCTTTATGTAAATAGATCTTTTTCTCTTATAAGTTTTTCCACTGGATTTTAATTTTACCATATCCTTGTAAGTAGCAAGAAGTAACTGTGTTTCAAAAACAGTAAATTTGAACTCCTCTTTATGTAGGCAACATCCAGTTATCTTTTGCAACTTATTCAGATGTCAATTTTCCCTGGAAATATTCACTTATCCCTCACCCCATCCCAGTCTAGATTAAGTGCCCCTCCTCTGCATTCCTAGAACGCCTTTATTTACTATTTAGGCAATGTTCAGATTCATCTATTTGTCTGTTTCCTTAATCAAAGGTTCTTCCTATCAGATTTTGCATTGTCATTCATATTTTTCCTTCCCGTTTCTCAACTGACCCCTAGAACATGCCATGTACTCACTAAATGTTGGTTAAAAACAAACATGCATGCATGAATAAATACATGAAAATATGATTGTGAGAGGAGCACTGAACTACAAGCCTGAAGCTACAATTTTAGAAGCTTGAATTTAACTTTCTAGTTGACACTTAAGGACATAGACAGACTTATCTGAGAAACAGTTCATATTATCTTAGTTGTACAACCTTGAGAAAATAAAATCTAATAGTTATCTTGTGACAGCATGTACTTCCCAAAGCAACTAAAGTGAGAAACCAAACCCATTATTCTTTGCTCTGGTTCCAAGGTAACTAATGCCTTGAGTGTTTCACCAATAAAAATTGATGGATGCTTTTACACTAAAATGGGTTACCTATTTGCCATGCAATGTGAAGGCTGGAAAATACAATTAACCAACTAAAAACTAGAGCAAAATGAAAGGAGAACCCAAGGCACCAAGGAAATAAACTTAGAATTATTACTCTTCCATAGGCTGCTTGTGCTCTTAAGAGTATGTTGTCTTGTCAAGATGGAGAGAGATTTTCCCATCAAAGTGAAGTGGATGTCAAGGCCATGCCCATATCTATTGCAGCAGCACATTTAACTGTATACAGCATAGATGTTTAATAAAAACAAAATATTTTTCCCAGTGTTGAGTTTTTGTATGTTTTTGCAGGTCATCATGTTAGATGATATTATGAGAGCAAGTTTTCAATGGAGAGCAACTTTCTCAACTCATTTCCAATGAATGGCCTCAGAGTCACAAGCTCAGCCACTAATGGGTTGTAGTCTAGTTGTTTACCCATTAAAGGGAGCCTTATGTTTAGCTAGGCACAGCAGAAGAAAACAAAACAGGTTTCCTATCACCCGTCTGCTGAAATTAAGTGGGATATATATTGACTCACAGTTGCTCCTAAAATAAATTCACACATAAAGGGTATCTGCAAAGGAACAAGATGAGAACAGCGTAAGTTAGCTCCTGGCTAAACATTGCCCTTTAAGACTCTAATTTTTCTGCTCAAATTTAACACTAGGAAAAAAATAGAATTTTGTGCAGTGCATAAATTAAACCCTTTCAAACTACCCTTAATGATTCTGGTTTTGCTAGACAGTTGCTAATGGCAATAACCAAGACTTTAGGGAATCTGCCTTCTTTTGACATTCTAGTTTAGAGGACAAAAATTCACTTGTAAAGTCTTTGCTCCAAAGCATGCATTTCTCTTTTGGGATTTCTCCCTTATATTGAAAAATTTTACCCAAACATGGAATGAGATCTTAACTCCACACAGGAGACTTTCAGTAAACCTTGGAGCCAAGAAACTTTCTGTTGGTGGAGAGTCTTAGGAGCACCCAGAGACCCAATTCTCTGAGCTCTTTCTAACCTGATCACATGAAAATGGGTACTCTGGCAGAACTGAATTCAACAAACCATGGATCAAAAATATTTAAAAAAAAAAATTGTCCAGAAAGTTCGCCAAAACAAAACTAGAATTTACCACCTGCTGGCAACTATTTATATAGCATTTATATTGTATGAGGTATTTTCAGTGATTTAGACATAATTTAAAGTATAGGTGAGAATGTGTATACAATTACCTGCAAATATTATGCTATTTTACATAAGGAACTTGAGCATTACTGGATATCAGTACCCAACGGAGGTCCTGGGACCAATCCTCTGGAGATACTCAAGGGCAACTGTGGTAATAATCATGATATTTTGGAGGGCTTTTTAATGGCCAGGCACAATGATAACATATGCCTATATCTTAGTCTTCTCAACCTGTCAGACAGAAGCTATTCTCAGGCTCATGTTTTTCTTTTTTAATTTAAAGTTTAATTTAAAAATATACCCAAATGATAGTTTCAAATGGAATAAAGAGGAACACAGTAAAATGTGACTATTCTTATGGTCTATAGTATCCTAGATGCTTTCCACAGAGGAAACATTATAACCAATTTCTTCTTCATTCTTCCAGAAATAAGCTATACATATATGGGACTTCCCAGGTGACTCAGGTGGTAAAGAATCTGCCTGCAATGCAGGAGACCTGGGTTTGATCCCTTGATCTGAAAGATCCCCTGGAGAAGGGAATGGCAACCCACTCTAGTATTCTTGCCTGGAAAATTCCATGGATAGAGGAGCCTGAAGGGCTACAGTCTATGGGGTTGCAAAGAGTCAGACATGAATACGCAACTAACACTAAGGTGATACATCCTGATAGGGTTAAGTCTTCAATATACTTTTGGAGGGTGAGGTTGGGGGGGTATAATTCAACACATTATAGTGTATAGCTTCATTTAATTCTCAGTACTGTTGAGAAGTAGATTTATTATAATCCACACATTAAGAAGCAGAGACATTACTTTGCCAACAAAGGTTTGTCTAGTCAAAGCTATGGTTTTTCCAGTAGTCATGAATGGATGTGAGAGTTGACTATAAAGAAAGCTGAGCGCCGAAGGATTGATGCTTTTGAACTGTGGTATTGGAGAAGACTCTTGAGAGTCCCTTGGGCTGCAAGGAGATACAACCAGTCCATCCTAAAGGAAATCAGTCCTGGGTGTTCTTTGGAAGGACTGATGTTGAAGCTGAAACTCCAGTGCTTTGGCCACCTGATGCGAAGAGCTGACTCATTGGAAAAAACGCTGAAGCCGGGAAAGGAGGAGAAGGGGATGACAGAGGATGATATGGTTGGATGGCATCACCATGGACATGAGTTTGGGTAGACTCTGGCAGTTGGTGATGGATGGGGAAGCCTGGTGTGCTGCAGTTCATGGGGTTGCAATGAGTCGGACACAACTGAGCGACTGAACGGAACTGATACTATAAAAAAAAACATATATATATATATATATATATATATATATATATATATAGGCTTAAAGACATCAAATCATTTACCAAAGGTCACACAGACAAAATGTGGCAGAGCTCAGATTTAACCCTGGGCATCTGAATCCACATTCTAACTCCCTAACCACCATCCTCTGCTGTCTTTATTTAGAATAGGTTCCTTTAACCTATAGACTGTGCTATGCTGGTAGACATTCTATATTGCAGCATCACTAGAATAAGCTATGATGTCTCTACATGAACTACATGAAGGTCTCTAGGTTCATTCATGTTGCTGCAAATGGCAGAACTTTACTTTTCATATGACTAATATTTCATTGTATATATTATATACAACACATCTTATTAATTCAATCTTCTGTTCATGGTCACTTTATGGGTTGCTTCATCTTGACTATTGTAAATAGTGCTTTGAAAAGACACATGCACCCCAATGCCATCTCCTTTATAATTCCTGACCCTCCCCACATCCCTAAAGCTAGGCCACATATCCTTCCCCAAGGCCTCCTGTATACATCTCTCACAGTTTACTGATCAGTCTCAGGTATCTCTTAGCTTTTCTGTGTCTCTTATTTGATAAAGAGCATATTGAGGCAGTTTCTATGTCCTGGACCTCAGGACCAGATATTCTATACTTGACAGAAGGTCACTACAAATTAAATGTTACAATGACTATGTTGTAGCCACGCGTTCCGGGAAACAAACTCACTCAGAAGGACAATGCAGATAGTGGAGTGCAGTTTATTACACCGGCGGGCCCAAGGCAGAGTCTCCTCTTAGCCAAGGACCTCGACCACTTTTTGTGAAAACCTTATATACCCTAAGTGTATGTGCTCAAACCCACCTCCCCAAATTCTCTGAAACTAGTCTGAACAAAGGAAAAGAAAGATACAATCAAAGTTAATTAACCCATGATTTGTATGCCTTAAACCCGTGATTCATATGCCTTAAGCCTAGGTAGTTAACAGTGGACAATTAACAATAGGCCTGTGGTCATACCCCAATAAGCATAATAGAATTTATGATTCTATTCAGTTACACAGATAATTAGGGTGTTCTTTTAGGCGACAGAGAGTCTAAGTACATACCCTGGGGCTCTTCCATCTGGGGTGGGGGGGAGGGTGTCTGGTTTTCCAGTTGGTATGTCATTTCCATAGATACTGGGCATATAGCTCAAAGTCCACAGTCTGGCCCAAAATGGAGTCCTGATGGAGTCCTGCTTTCAAGATGGAGCCTATTCTGTCTGTTTCCTCCTCCAACTAGGTAGAAGTTCATATTGACCTCAGCAACTCTAAATATCTAAGAATTTATTTTTAAATGGGTAAATAATATTGCCAGCAGTGAAAGATATGTTTATTGAAAAAGATAAGACATTGCTTAAAGAAATTGAAAGATACAAAATAAATGAAAAATAACCCCTGTACATGAACTGAAAAAAAAAATGTCATTAAAATGTCCATACTACCTAATGCAATCTACAGATTCAATGCAATCTCTATTGAAATTCCAATGATATTTTTTCACAGAAATAGAAAAGACAATCCTAAAATGTATATGGAACCACAAAAGATCCCTAGTAGCTAAAGCACTCTTGAGCCAGAAGAATAAAACTGGAGGCATCACACACATTTTCCTAATTTCAAACTATGCAACCAAAATGATAGTAATCAACAGTATAGTATTGGCATAATAACAAACACATGGACTGGTGGAACAGGATGGAGGGCCCAGAAATAGACTCACATATATACAGTCAACCAATCTTTGACAAAGTGTCAAAAATACACAATTAGGAAAGAAGAGTCCCTTCAATAGATAGTGTGGGCAAAACTGGAAATCCATATGCAAAAGAATAAGATGTACAAAAATTTGAAATAATTTAAATACTTAAATGTAAGACGTGAAACTAAAACTCCTAGAAGAAAACATAGAGAACACTCATTGGCATTGGTCTTAGAAACAATTTTTTTGGATATGACACCACAAGAGAAAAATAAAAGTTGGACTACAAACTAAAAAAGCTTCTGTACAGCAAAAGAAACAATTAACAAAATTAAATGCAACCTATGGAATGGGAGAAAGTATTTGCAAACCAAATAAATATCTGGCAAATATTCAAAATATATGAAGAAACTCATATGACTCAAACAAAAACAAAACCATAAATAATACAATTTTAAAAATAGATTGTCGGGAGTCTCCAGGGTGCGCCCAAACCGTGACAAGGTCATGGGATGAGAGAGGAACCTGCAAGGCAGCACTTCCTCACATGGGGCTGCCCCGGGGGCCCAATATGTCCCCTCGGGAGCCACCAAGACTAGAAAGGAATCTGCAAGGCAGCTCTTCCCCCTCAAGGCTGTCTCGGGGGCCCGGTATGTCCCTTTCTTCTTTCTGTCTTACTGTTGTTGGGCTTTCTATTAAATTTTGGAAATATAATATATAGTAATAAGGCCTCCCTGGAAAAGTCCAAGCCTTTTTGGAAATACTCATGATTGCTCTGGCTCAGGACACAACCATAAACATCAAGTCAAAAAAGAAAAGGCCACAGGTATAGTTTGGCTGCTTGCTTAAAAGATTATAATGATCTAGAATAGAAAAGAGTAGAGGCATTTAGATTTAGAAGTAGATATACTGCTTCAGTTTATGTACTCCTTGTTTGAGAGGGTTTTCACTATTGCTATTTCCTTGCTGCTATTTGTCCATTGTTTCCCTTTCTTTAAACAACATGGGATATTATGGGTATTTTTGTAGAGTTAAGAAATGGGGTACATAGGATTTCAATAGAGGATTTATATTAACCAGCTTCACTGCCATTATCTCACTATTAATAGAGGTGTTTTGCTGCTTTAGAGGTGTTTTTGCTGTTTAATAGTTAATCATTGTAAATTGAGATTTTGTGGTTTCAGGTAAAGAAAAATATCAGGGTTTTCACATGGTACTATTCTTAGAAATGTGAAACATGTTACTGTGACCCTTCCCATGTATTGTTTTATTGTCCAAAGAATTTACACTATACTTGAGATTTGTAGAACATTGATTTGTTAGAATGAAAATGTTAGGCCATTGAGGCAAGAAGACCATGTACGGGACATTTAAGAAAAAACCCTGTAATCAGGAACGTTCTAGATGAATGCATAGGGGAAAAACATGGGAAAGAAAAATATTGACAGGAGCACGAAACCAATATCTGATGTAATATGTGGTGACTTAACGGGGAGGTAACGTTCATTTTATAAAAACTGAGCTATCCTAAAAATAAAAAAAAGCTACCTCTTCTACGCAACCTTCTGTGTGTGTGTGTCTTCTTCCTCACCGACGCCACTCATTCCTTGGGTATTCCTGGACCTGCCGGGGCTGGACCCCACCAATAGACCAAGGACCTAAACTGAAATTTTTCCAAATATGGCATACAAATGACCAAGAGGTACATTGAAAGGTGTTCAATATGACTAACCTTCAGGGAAATGTAAAACCACAGCACGGTATCATCTCTTTCTTGTTCAGATGGCATTTACTAAAAACAAATAAGTTATCTGGTAAAAAAACTATTGATGAGGATGTGGAGAAAGGGAATCTTTGTGTACCCTTTGGTGGGAATGTAAATTTGTACAGCCATCAGGGAAAATAGCATGGAGGTTCCTCAAAGAAATTAAAACTAATATGTGATCCAGTCATTTCAAAGAAATTGAAATCAGAATTTTGAAGTGATAACTGCACTTTCATGTTCACTGCAACATTATTCACCATAGCCAATCACCATAGCCAAGACGTGGAAACATGTCCAAGAGATGAGTAAAGAATATAAGTGGTTTATATATTATAATGGAATATCATTCAGTAGGTAGAAAGAAACAAACCCTGGCACTTGTAATAACATGGATGAATCTGTAAGACACTATACTGAGATAAGCCAGACAGAACAGCACTGCATGATCTCAGTTATATGTGGAATCGCAAAAGGAAGGGAAATGTCCAGCTTGTAGAAACAAAGGACAGAATATGGTTACCAGGGACTGAGGAGTGGGAGAAATGGAAAGACGCTGATCAAAGAATACAAGCTTTCAGTTTTAAAATGAACAATTTCTGGGGCACAAATGTATAGCATGGTGATTATAGTTAGTGTTATCCTGAATAATTTTTCTAAAAATGTGGAACTTAATTAAGCATTCTCCACACACACAAAGATAACTTTGTGAGGTGATGAATGATTTAATTAACCTGATTGTGGTAATAATTTCACAATGTGTGTGTGTATGTTGTGTGTGTTATATGTGTTAGTTGCTCAGTCGTGTCTGACTCTTTGCAACCTCATGGACTTGTAGCCTGCCAGGTTCCTCTGTCCATGGAATTCTCCAGGCAAGAATACTGGATTCAAATCATTAGTTTGTACACTTTGAATGTGTGTTCAGTTGCTAAGTCTTGTCCCAGTCTTTGTGACACTACGGACTGTAGCCCACAAGGCTCCTCTGTCCATGGAATTCTCCAGGCAAGAATACTGGAGTGGGTTGCCATTTCCTTCTCTAGGTGATCTTCCTGACCCGGGGATCAAACCTAGGTCTCCTGCATTGACAGGCAGATTCTTTACCATTGAGCCACCAGAGAAGCCCTGGTACATCTTAAATATATATATTTTTATCTCAATAAAATTTGGAGGATTTAAAAAAAAAAAAAGGAGGTGATGGCTCTAGTTGAGATTCAGTGAAGGCAAATTTAATAACAAAAAATCGGGGGAAAATGTGTGGGGGAATACTTAATGCCCATGTGTCTCAAATTTCATTGTGTATAAAATTCATATCCCTCATTTCATAGCTCTTATGTGAGACAAAGAAACCTGTCGTTTTAATCAGCTTCAGTAATTCCTATGAAGACTAAAATTTGAGAATTGCTGTAGGTCTTACAATAGAATCAATAATATTTTTCAAAAAATGCTTTATAAATACAGGCCTTTTTTTTTTTTTAACTCTCTCTGTAAGGCATAATGCTATAATTTAAAACAAGAGCAAGTTCATTAGTCATTCTATCTACATTATTTTCTCCTTGTCACACATCTTTTCTTTGTGCAAAGCTTTCTTAAGTCACTTCTCCCACCTAGAATTCAATATAAAACCTTTCCTAATAATGAGTTTTATTACTTAATTACATGCCATGAGGGCTCTGATTGAGAAATGCAGATTGTCTTATTTAATTGTCTTCTTGAAATAAAGGCTGTGGCTGAAGACATGAAGTTTGTGAAAAATCAGGTAATTGATGTCAGCTAATACCACCCATTTCTAAATAGTTGTATAAAAGTAGCTTTCTTGAATATGACCATAATCAGAATTGTTTTTACGTAAGTTTACTCTTAGCCTCGATACAAAGAATTAGAATCAAAGGTGTAGGAGCAATTGTTCAAATAGTCACATCTCAAGGAAAAAAAAAAAAAGAAAGAAACTTGTCTGTTGGTGAAACTATATAAGTTTTCATACCTCAAATACCCTACAAATTCTCTCTTTAAAAGGTACTAAAATAATCTTCTCTATTCCCTGGATGAAAGATTCTGCCATAAGGAGGAAGTGCTATGAAAAATCACAGTTTCAGAGGGCTACCCATCTCCTGTGGTTTACTATTTTTATCATGTTAACAAATCACTTAGTACATATCCCAGATCAGAGTTATTACCTGAAAGGAATTTCACATGCAGAGAACTGAAGAGAATTAGGAGCTATAGCAACCTCTCAAGCTAGACATCCAAAACAAAATGAGTAATCTTTCAAGAACTGAAAAGGTCTTTAGGAATAAATATAACCCTGATGAGAGACGACAACCTATCAAAGAACATGTGGGCTCCACACCCAAAGACTTCACAACTCCTTCAAAAACTTTTGCCAACTCTACCGCTGCAAGCTGGCTCTTCTCACTCTCAAAGAGGTGTATTTATCTCCTGATATAGAATCCTGGAGAGCTCTCCAGAGTGGATTGTAGACTCCTACCCACTTAAGATTGAAATGTCATCAAGATTGCTAAAACTCAAGTCTTGATGATTTGAATAGTTCTAAAGAAGTGAATGTTACCTATATATTAAAAAAAAAAAAATCAAAGAGAACAATATGAGTTAGCTGAGTATGGCAAGGAAAGGGACTTCTTAGCAATGAACTAAATTAAAAAGGCTGTTTAATGATACTGAGTATTTATTATGTTCCAGGAACTGTTCTTTGTATGTATTAACCCTTAGCTCTCAAAACTACTCTAGGAAGTTGCACTGTCACCAGGCTCCTTTTGCTCTAAGGTAGAGAGGGGTCATACTTCCAGTAGCAGAACTACTGGAATTCAACCCTGGGTAACCTGGCTTTAAAGCCCAAATGCTAATCACTGTAAATATTGCCTCTACCTACCTCTGATGGGTAACACCCTCCCCTTCATCTCCTTCACATTAAATGAAACAAAAAAAATAATAATGAAAAAATAGGCTTTATAATGATAAGACTTTTGATAGAAGTCACAGACTCTAAATTTAAAGGACTCTGAATGAATTGAGTTAGGAATAAAATATATATATATATATACATACACACACACCTCTGGTGCCAAAGCCAATGCCAGTTATTTTGAGCTTTAAAATCATTTTCACTCTTGAAGCTTTCCCTTGCCTCCCATCTTCATAGCAGTATTTGTAGTTCTGAGTTTTGACAGAAACCCAATGAGCCAAAATTCTGTTGGAGCAGCTGTTTTCCAGGCATTTCCAGATTGACTCAATCCGTGAGACACTGAACGTACCCTATATGAAAGTGGTGAACATGGAGGCTGTTTGTTGTTTAAAGTTAGTGACAATTTGTCAAAATGTACCACTGTGATACACGTGGATGACATTTTTCTAGCCTTTTAAATTTGTTTCCTTGAATTAAAATTCACTCAGAGGCCATCCCAAATACAAATAGTAGCTAGTACATTTTTTAATACAATAAATTCAATACAAAAAATAGTGAATATGTGTCATCATCATGATGTGAACCAAAAGAGTACTCATCCTCTATTTTCCAGATCATTGCCAATGGCTGCATTTATTAAACAGCAACTGTCTCCTTTGAAAATCTAGCATGGGCATTTTATAGAGTTGAAAGTATTTTCTGGCCATTCTGTTAATGGGTAAGTGAAATCCTAGTTTTACTGATATCACAACAGTTTTTCAAATTATTATCTTAAATTATCTTAAATCTATTGGGACTATTTTATAATTATTTGAATGAATTCAATTAACTGTTTTTCATTATAATCCTTTTGTGAATTCCTTGTTCAATAATATTAGAAGTGTTACTAAATTCATGTTTAGCCTACTATGTGTACCAAATACTTCTTCCTTTATACCAGAATTTCTCAGAATTAAAAACTTCAGTATTGCATCTTGGTTTAGGTGTTCTGAGGGAGAGTTCAGACTGAAAGGCATATGAGCCTTCCCCTACAATATATGTGGGTAAAGCGCTGTAGGCAGATTCTTTACCAGCTGAGCTACCAGGGAAGCCTGGAACCTGCCCCTACCACCCTATCTCTGCATTTCTGGTCCATTTTGAATTATGCCTTGTGATCATATCAAAAGCATGTTAATACTCTCTGTAGACCTACACTTTTCCTTATGGCAGCCACAACCCCTGAATGTGAATAAATGTGCTAGCCAAAGCTGAAGACCTACTTTACCCTAAATGAAAGGAGCTTAACTTTTTCCTGATGTACAGCATGACCAAACACATACATGTATATGTACATGTGTACACACCATGCATTCAACCCCTTTACTTCTGGCCTTCAAGGGACTAAGTAAACTGCTGAATAAAAGAGACTATCATCTTCATCCTAAACTTCAATATAATGAGTGTCAAATTAACAAAGAATATATAAGTTGACCCCTTGTCTAACTCAATGTTAGCCTTGTCTAACTCAATAAAACCATGAGCCATGCTGTGTAGGGCCACCCAAGATGGATGGGTCATAGTAGAGAGTTCTGACAAAACGTGGTCCATGGAGAAGGAATGGCAAATCACCAGTATTCTTGCCTTGAGAACCCCAAGAACAGCATGAAAAGGCAAAGATAGGACACTGAAAGATGAACTCCCCAGGTCAGTAGGTGACCAATATACTATGGGAGATCAGTAGAGAAATAACTCCAGAAAGAATGAAGAGATGGAGCCAAACCAAAAACAACACCCAGTTGTGGATGTGACTGGTGATGGAAGCAAGGTCTGATGCTGTAAAGAGCAATACTGCATAGGAACCTGGGATGTTAGGTCCATGAATCAAGTCAAATTGGAAGTGGTCAAACAGGAGATGGCAAGAGTGAAGGCCGATATTTCAGGAATCAGCAAACTAAATGGACTGGAATGGGTGAGTTTAACTCAGATGACCAGAATATCTACTACGGTGGGCAAGAATCCCTTAGAAAAAATGGAGTAGCCATCATAGTCAACAAAAGAGTGAAATGCAGTACTTGAATGCAATCTCAAAAATGGCAGCATGATCTCTGTTAGTTTCCAAGGCAAACCATTCACTATCACGGTAATCCAAATCTATGCCCCTACCAATAAAGCTGAAGAAGCTGAAATTGAATGGTTCTATGAATACCTATAAGACCTTCTAGAAATCACACCCCAAAAAGATGTCCCTTTCATCACAGGGGACTGGAATGCAAAAGCAGGAAGTCAAGAAACACCTGGAGTAACAGGTGAATTTGGTCTCAGAGTACAGAATGAAGCAGGGCAAAGGCTAATAGAGTTCTGCCAAGAGAACGCACTGGTCATAGCAAACACCCTGCCAAAAACACAAGAGAAGACTCTACACATGGACAACACCAGATGGTCAATACTGAAATCAGTTTGATTATATTCTTTGCAACCAAAGATGGAGAAGCTCTATACAGTCAGCACAAACAAGATTGGGAGCTGACTGTGACTCAGATCATGAACTCCTTATTGCCAAATTCAGACTCAAATTGAAGAAAGAAGGGAAAACCACTAGACCATTCAGGTATGACCTAAATCAAATCTCTTACGATTATACAGTGGAAGTGACAAATAGATTCACAAGACTAGATCTGATAGAGTGCCTGATGAACTATGGATGGAGGTTCATTGTACAAGAGGCAGTGATCAAGATCATCCCCAAGAGAAAGAAATGAAAAAAGGCAAAATGGTTATCTGAGGAGGCCTTACAAATAGCTGAGAAAAGAAGAGAAGCTAAAGGCAAAGGAGAAAAGGGAAGATATACCCATCTGAATGCAGAGTTTCAAAGAATAGCAAGGAGAGATAAGAGAGCCTTCCTCAGTTATCAATGCAAAGAAATAGAATGGGAAAGACTAGAGATCTCTTCAAGAAAATTAGAGATACCAACAGAACATTTCATGCAAAGATGGGCTAAATAAAGGACAGAAATGGTATGGACCTAACAGAAGCAGATGATATTAAGAAGAGGTGGCAAGAATACACAGAAGAACTATACAAAAAAGATCTTCACGATCCAGATAATCAAGATTGTGTGATCACTCACCTAGAGCCAGACATCCTGGAAGGTAAAGTCAACTGGGCCTTAGGAAGCATCACTACAACAAAGCTAGTGGAGGTGATGGAATCCCAGTTGAGAGCTCTTTCAAATCCTAATAGATGATGCTATCAAAGTGCTGCACTCAATATGCCAGGAAATTGGGAAAACTCAGCAGTGGCCACAGGACTGGAAAAGGTCAGTTTTCATCCCAATCCCAAAGAAAGGCAATGCCAAAGAATGTCCAAACTACTGCACAATTGCACTCATCTCACACGCTAGTAAAGTAATGCTCAAAATTCTCCAAGTCAGGCTTCAATAGTATGTGAACTGCAAACTTCCAAATGTTAAAGCTGGTTTTAGAAAAGGCAGAGGAATCAGAGATCAGATTGACAACATCCACTGGATTATCAAAAAAGCAAGAGAGTTCCAGATAAACATCTACTTCTGCTCTACTGACTATACCAAAGACTTTGACTGTGTGGATCACAACAAACTGTGGAAAATTATTCAAGAGATGGGAATACCTGACCAACTGACAGTGCCTCCTGAGAAATCTGTATGCAGGACAAGAAACAACAGTTAGAACTGGACATGGAACTGGACTTGGAACAGACTGGTTCCAAATTGGGAAAGGAGTACGTCAAGGTTGTATATTGTCACCCTGCTTATTTAACTTATATGCAGAGTACATCATGTGAAATACTAGGCTGGATTAAGCACAAGCTGGAATCAAGATTGCTGGGAGAAATATCAGTAACCTCAGATATGCAGATTACACCCACTCTTATGGCAGAAAGTAAAGAAGAACTAAAGAGCCTCTTGATGAAACTGAAAGAGGAGAGTGAAAAAGTTGGTTTAAAACTCTAAATCCAGAAAACTAAGATCTTGGCATCCGGTCCCATCATTTCATGGCAAATAGATAGGGAAACAATGGAAACTGAATTTATTTTGGGGGGCTCCCAAATCACTGCAGATGGTGAGTGCAGCCATGAAATTAAAACACGCTTGCTCCTTGGAAGAAAAGCTATGACCAACATAGACAGCATATTAAAAAGAAGAGATATTACTTTGCCAACAAAGTTCTATCTAGTCAAGGCTATGGTTTTTCCAGTAGTCATGTATGGCTATGAGAGTTGGACTATAAAGAAAGCTGAGTGCCAAAGAATTGATGCTTTTGAACTGTGGTGTTGGAGAAGACTCTTGAGAGTCCCTTGGACTGCAAGGAGATCCAACCAGTCCATCCTAAAGGAGATCAGTCCTGGGTGTTCATTGGAAGGACTGATGTTGAAGCTGAAACTCCAATTCTTTGGCCACCTGATGCGAAGAGCTGACTCATTTGAAAAGACCCTGATGCTGGGAAAGATTGAAGGCAGGAGGAGAAGGTGACGAGAGAGGATGATATGGTTGGATGGCATACCAACTCAATGGACATGAGTTTGAGTAAACTCCAGGAGTTGGTGATGGACACGGAAGTCTGGTGTGCTGCAGTTCGTGGGGTTGCAAAGAGTCGGACACGACTGAGTGACTGAACTGAACTGAACTGACGCTGGGAAAGATTGAAGGTGGGAGGAGAAGTGGATGACAGAGGATGAGATAGCTGTATGGCATCAGTGACTCCATGGACATGAGTTTGCATAAGCTCGGGGTTTTGGTGATGGACAGGGAAGCCTGGCATGCTGCAGTCCATAGCGTCTCAGAGTCAGGCACGACTGAGCAACTAAACTGAAAAATTATCCCAAACACATTATTATACTGATAAGAGGACTGGTTATTACTGCTCTAACTTGTGCCTTGAGATAAATGCTATACTATATTTTGTTTGTCTTTTCTTTTCCTTTGATTTCTAATATGTGGTGGTTTTGTGGTATTTTAACAAAAATCTTCAGGAAGCATATGGTTTTCATATGCATTCTCTGCTGACTTTATGTCCAAGAACATAATCTCTTGACTCCTCAGTGAAGCCTTAGAAGTTTGTCATAAGTATAGTTGCTTTGTAATTATATTTTCAACAGTAATTATATCCAATCATCTGGTTCAGCTTGCATCAAATAAATGGCACATATTTTTGTGACAATTTCTAATTTACACTCCTCATTCAGGTGAAAGCTATCTTCTGAAAGATTAATTAGGTCTCTAAGTGTGTGCTAAACTACTTTTTACCCCAATTAAACATGTGAGAAGTTCATGCTAAGATCTCTGGTTTCTGGTCAAAGTACAGTTCAATGAATTGGTTGAAATCACAGAACTCTAGAAAGTTTTATTATTCACTCTTTTGATTTTTACATACTCATTCTACTCTGGCCCCTTTGCTGAGAACTCCATACCCAGAACCTTCAGCTTTGAAATGGGAACACAATCATGAGCTTGTTTGATTCAATTTCTGATATGGAATTTGAATAATACCAGTTACTGGTCCTACTGTGCTTTAGTTTTCAAATAGTTTTCCTCTATATGTCTCCATTTTCAAATTGTACCTGAAAAGCTATGTATGTTAATAAGATGTGCAAGGACTTTTTTTCCTCTGCTTTTAGCTCTCTGAAAATGCAGAATAGTATTCCCTGGACCAGTGTTGAAATGGACCCAAGGCCAAGACTTTCAGATTTTCTGCCCTTCTATCCTACTGACTCCTTAAGCACACCCTATGATGTTCTTTGAGAGACTGGGAAAGCAGATGATCGGTTAACACATTTTTGATAAGACAAAAGTCAACTCAAAATGTCCTTAATATTAAGGAAAATAACTCCTAAGAAATTCCAAGTTAGAACAACTTCAAAATGATTCAGGCATCAGCTCAAGAATGTCAAGGGCACATGTACCACTCCTGTTTTCCCCCTAGCCATTCTTCACTCGCTGGTTTTGCCCTGAGAGTCAACATATGGCTTCCACAATTCTAGAGATAAGTTTCAGACATAAAAGTTTCCAACAGAACAAAAGAGAGCATTTCTTTCTTTTGTCTCTTATTGCAAGTAGTTCAAGCTTTCCTGGCAGTGTCCCCAGAAGACTTTCCCTTGCCTGTCTTTAGTCAGAATTGTATCACACATCTATTCCCAAACCACTCAGAGGAAGAGTGAGATTACTGGGACTGGCTCACTGAGACATATGGCCATGTTTAAGAGGGTAGATTACCCAAACCAAAGCACAGTTCTGTTAAAAATCTACTGCATAGGGAACTGTCTATGTCTGTATGTCTGCTACAGTCTGGGAGGGTAAAGTTGAGGACACAGTTTTTACTAAATAACACAGAATTCATGTCTGATTGGGTTTCCCAGGTGGCTCAGTAGTAAAGAATCCACCTGCAAATGCAGGAGATGCAGGTTCTACCCCTGGGTCAGGAAGATCCCTTGGAGAAGGAAATGGCAACCCACTCCAGTGTTCTTGCCTGGGAAATCCCATGGACAGAGGAACTTGACAGTTTACAGCCCATGGGGTTGCAAAGAGTTGGACACAACCTAGTGACTGAACAATAACAACATGCTTGATTGCAAACTTCAATGGAAAACAAAAATAACACAAAATAACACCAGGTAGCCATGTAAACAATTCTATGATTTTATATATACATATATATATATACTATGTTCAAACTGGGGACAATTAAGAAACTGAATATTTCACATTACATTCACCATTCCAAAATTTTTGTTCAGAAGCACTTTGTGCAAGAACACTTTTGAGGGTGGAAAGCTGGTCCTTCAGAGCTTTGTACAATTGGAAGAGAATTGACTGCTTTACCATTGGCTAGTAGTAATCAAGAATCACTGTTTTTTTCTTCTCTTTACATCAGAAATATCTGAAAAACATTAACCTATAACATGTCAAAGGTATGACACTCCATTTTGAAAATGTTCTTTTCTGGAAAGGGTCACTAGTTCTCTGACAGCTGAAACAATGCTTTTTAGGAAAACCTCTGTTCCCTAAAAATACAAGGGAAAGGAGTCTAATTTCTATTTCCTCACCATTGCCTGAATTACCTAGCTACTTTTGAAACCAAGAGACATTTCCTTATAAGCAACTTAGAGGGCAACTTTTAGTAGTTTTCTGCAAATGAAGGGCACAATTAAAAACACAGCTACATGTGTTTTCAGGAATCTTGAAATCATAATGCACATGAGATCTTTATTCATCTGTTAGAACAAACTGGTTTCCAGTAATCTTCTAATGGTTGCCAGAGATAGGAATTAACTGACTTTTTCTGCAGTTTACATCACTGTCCCTCACTTGCTTCCTGAAATTCTCTCATGTTCACCTTTGATAGCACCAGAATTTCCTCACCTTTCCTCTATGACTCCCATGATAGCTTTCTCAGTATCCTTCATTGCACACTGTTCTTATTCCTACTCACAAGATATAGACATTCTTCAAACTTTTGTTCTCAAGGTCTGATTTCATTCCTTCCCTATCTCCTCACAAACCTCTCTTGTTGGTCTTGTAAGTGCCCCCAGATTTCAGCATTCATCTTTTTTCAAACACCTGCCAAATCAATATCTCTAGCCCAGATTACCATATTTCTAACTACCTGTTGGGAAACTTCTCTCAGATGAAAATTAATCAAATGAACATTAATCCATCATTAATAATCCAACATAAATAATCCAAATGAACATTAACCTTCTTCCCATGCATTTTATTCCCTATTTTCATTAATAGCATCACCTTATTTCTAATCACTAATGCCTGAAATCAGAGTTATCCCTGACCCTTCCCTCCTCCTTTAATTTCCATTCTAATTATTCGGGGGCCAAGGTCTTAGGTTTGACCCTGGTGGACTTTTATGTCTGTTTGATAATTACTACTAAAACCACAATGAGAGCTTATTAAGATGTCCATGTACAACTACAATAACCTATAAACTACAATTACTCTTTTTGGCAACTTCCTCCAAACAAAATATACTGATGATGTCCTGTAATCACTTATTCTCATATAAAATTCTGATTTCATGACTGCTCTGCACAAGAAACTTTCATTGCTCCCTACTTCCTTTGTCCTAGTATATGAAGATTTCCAATTTCAAGCCCTGATTATGTGTCCAGGCTTATCTCCCTACACCCACTTACCTGTTCCCTTTGGCATATTCAACTATGATTAAACTTCTTATGTATCTACCATGGTGGTAGAATTCTAAAGCAGTCCCCCTACTTCCCAAATTCAATTTTTATCCTCTGATTATTAAATCAAACACTAATCTAGGTACTGCTGTGAAAAGACTTTGAAGATGGAATCAAAATTACTACTCAACTGATTTTAAAATAGGGAGATTATTCCTGATTATCTGGATGGGTACAATGTAATCACACCAGCCCTTAATAGTAGAATGGGAAAGCAGAAGGATCTGAGGGGGATAATGGAAGAGGAAGGAGGAGAAATTAGAAAAGCAGGACACAGACTCCACCCACAGATCCAACCACTGCTGTAGACAGAGGCCACATGGAAAGCACGAGAGGAATGCAAGCAGCCATGAAAATCAGATCAGTCTCCGTCTGACAGCCAGCAAGGAAATGGGGACCTCAGTCCTGTAACTCCAAGAAGTTGAATCTGGCCAACTTTGAATCTGTGCTCCTTTCAGCCTGAGTGAGCCTGAAAGGCGCACAGCTGTGCCAACACAGTATCTCGATACTGGCTTGTGAGACTCCTAGCAGAGGAACACCCAGACTTCCACCCTATACAACTTTGAGATGACAGATATCACTTCAAGTCACTAAATTCACACTAATTTGTTATGGCAGCAATGAAACTGAGGGTAATCATCAGAGACATTCAACTATAACTATTCATTATATAACTATAACATTCAACTATTATGCATTGTTTAATACATAATAAACTGTAACCTGCCTTCACTGATCAAGCTCCTTGTAACTGTTTCTACAACATTTGCATATCCTCCAAGCATAACATGGCCTAAAAAATAAGTTATGAGACCCTTTCACCACCCCTGGAGATAGTATCTCTGACTTAGGAGTCTTTAAGATGTTTGCCTGAGTTGTTCTACAGGAATTTGGAGTCAGTTGCTGTCCCATTTGAGCTCCAGCCAGTTAAACTGGTTGGGACCACTGACACTCCAACTGGGAATAGGTGTCCAGTCGGTGACCTTTTGACATCACAGGACCAAAAACTCCACCCCCAGAATGTGCTAACTCCACCATTTTCTGAACACACAACCTTTTTTTTATTTTTCATTTATTTTTATTCAGTTCAGTCACTCAGTCGTGTCTGACTCTTTGCGACCCCATGAATTGTAGCACGCCAGGCCTCCCTGTCCATCACCAACTCCCGGAGTTTACTCAAACTTATGCCCATTGAGTCGGTGATGCCATCCAGCCATCTCATCCTCTGTCGTCCCCTTCTCCTGCTGCCCCCAATCCCTCCCAGCATCAGGGTCTTTTCCAATGAATCAACTCTTCGCATGAGGGGGCCAAAGTACTGGAGCCTCAGCTTCAGCATCAGTCCTTCCAGTGAACACCCAGGACTGATCTCCTTTAGGATGGACTGGTTGGATCTTCTTGCAGTCCAAGGGACTCTCAAGAGTCTTCAACACCATAGTTCAAAAGCATCAATTTTTCGGCACTCAGCTTTCTTCACAGTCCAACTCTCACATCCATACATGACCACTGGAAAAACCATAGCTTTGACTAGACGGACCTTTGTTGGCAAAGTAATGTCTCTGCTTTTTAATATGCTGTCTAGGTTGGTCATAACTTTCCTCCCAAGGAGTAAGCGTCTTTTAATTTCATGGCTGCAATCACCATCTGCAGTGATTTTGAAGCCCAAAAAAATAAAGCCTGACACTGTTTCCACTGTTTCCCCATCTATTTCCCATGAGGTGATGGGACCAGATGCCATGATCTTAGTTTTCTGAATGTTAAGCTTGAAGCCAACTTTTCCACTCTCCTCTTTTACTTTCATCAAGAGGCTTTTTAGTTCCTCTTCACTCTCTGCCATGGTTGGAGGCTAATTACTTTATAATATTGTAGTGGTTTTTGCCATACATTGACATGAATCAGCCATGGATTTACATGTGTTCCCCATCCCGATCCCCCCTCCCGCCTCCTCCCCATCCAGGCAACCTTTGAAGAAGCATAGCTTAGTTGCACCTGCACAGATCACTGCTTACCCAACTTTCTTACTTCCGATGACCTTTCTCCCCTGCCTCTTCATCTCATGAAAGTCCCTAAACTGTATCTTTATGGAGGCAGATTGAGATTTGTTCTCCCATCCTGTCGCTTGGCTGCCTTGTGGAGAAACCAGTTCTCTGCTGCCAACCTCTAAGTCTTGGCACACACTTGGCTGTGCCTCAGTTTAGCACTCAGTTCATTTATGCAAGGGAACCTGGCTCAGTAACAGCAGAAGAAAATAAAGACACTGCCGCATTTACACACCGCCTCCCCCTCCCAGCATGTTCCAATGTCTAAACAGGGATACTGTTTTCTGCCAGGATCTAGACTTAGCGACTAAACAACAGCAACAAACTTGGCTAGAAAAACCCAGGGCCACTCATCTGGGCCCAGGCAAAAGAGGCTCCCACAAACATTTTCCTTATTGGAGCCAGTGTTCTAGTTGACCAGACACGTTGTTCTTACTCTCATTGCAAGACATACTTCAGCAACAAAACCATCAGGGAACTTTGAAAAGCAAAAGCACAAATGAGATTTATTACTCACAAGTCCTGGTGGGTACAGGGCATGCCTGGAACCACACAGCAAGGCCGCAGATAGGGAAAAGAGCCCTCAGGCATGGGGCTCTGCCTTTATCGGGGCTCAGGGTAGGATTTCTAGGATTTCACAGCTTCATTCTTTCTTCGGAAGTAACAGTGAGAAGGGAAAGACTAACAAACAGATACTAAGTCAACCAGAGAGTTCTTAAAAGAAAAAAAAAGGAACTTCCTGGGTGGGACAGCCGGGCTCCTTCTATCTGGCAATGGGTAAATTGGAAACAGCTGTCTTTGATAAAGAGGCCACAGTAATCAAAGCTTAATATCAGGCACTTGGGTTACAATGAAAACAAAAAACAAAAAAACAACTATATATGCTGACATTAAGGATCCCTTCTCCATCCTTTCCCTTGCCTCTCCACAATCTGCTCACAACCTAACTTTCCTTTAAGAATATCACTGTCACTTTCAGAAAGTCTTTGTTAACCTGAAGCCTCTTATCTCCTCTGTGCCCCCTGTTCCCTTGAATATTTTATACTTCTCTCAAAACACTATTCTAGTTACTGGAATATACTTAAACACAAACCATTATTTCCTCAGTAGGTTAAACTTTATTGATATATAAGGTCAACCTTAGTTTCTTTATCAGCATTTGCTGTATAACAAAAGATTTCAATATCTTAGTGGCTTGAAACAAGAAACATTTATTCTCTGGCTCTTATCTTCAGGTTAAAACCAAACTGGTGCATCTAACTGGATCTCTGCTGGGGTGCTGCGCTTCAGGACGGTGAGATTCGGCTGTGCTCAGATACACTCCAGTGGTGGGCTTAGATCTGGCTCCATGCATGTTACTTTTCAGGTCAGGGCAAAAGGGAAAATACTTCAGTGACCAGCATTACCGAGAAGATCAAAAGACACAAGAGAAATCTGAAGATCACGCATCAAGCTCCTGCTCTCATTGCATCCATTAAAAATTCATTTGCCAAGTCACAAGACCGACCTAAACGGTTGGCCAAAAAGTACATTTGAGTTTTTTCTGTCACATCATATGTAAAAACCTGAACAAACTTTTTTGGCCAAACCAATACATCCACCCACTATGTAGCATCATACCAGTATAAATCTATCAGTTTACTATGGGAGAGTGAAAAATTGAAAAACTTTCATTCAAGTGACCTAGGTATTCCTTCTGATAAACTTATCCTTTCCCCATCCAACAGAAGCAAAATGGTTAACACTGAGCCTTCTGTGTATTAGGTGGTCAGGAGAGAATTGATTTAATCTCTCTTCTTGACCATACTTTGTTCCTCTAGGATAGCTGTTCCTTTCCCGATTACTCAAAATACATATTCCCTTTATCACACACACATACACATACTTGCCTATGCTTTAATTTAGCTTTCAGTTCATTCATGATTTTTAAAAATTATCTCCTGCATATACATTTTACATCCCCAGAGAAGTCATGAATTCCTAAAAGATACCTCTGTTACATTTACTTGTTCCAAGTCTCCCACATCGTGTCTAGCCAAGGGCTGAATAAAGTGGATACCAATAAGTACCCGATGACTGCTATTTCCCATTAAAAATGATGGCTCTTCTTCTCTGGTAATTTTCTGAATGTGTTTCCTGTATTACTATACAGAAAACATCAATGGTGCTCATCTCATTACAAGCCTGAGTGTCAGTTTTAGCTGTATTTTATTTAAAAATGAATAATGATACATAAAAGCTTTCATAGAGCCTTGAGAAGCTGATGGGTGACATTTCCTGTCAATCTGAGCTTGTTCTGTCAGGGTAACCGACGCTGTTCTTGAAATTCCTACTGATAGAAAGCATACCTGTGCTGCAAGGGAATTAGAGGAATCCTTCCTTTCTTGTAACAAGCTACTGGTGATAATCTAGTGCTACTATTTGTTTGGTTATTGGACACTGGTGTTGAGTTGTTGAGAGGATGCAAGGCAGCAGGGAAGTCTCATTCTATAGGGTGAAAGTGAGGGCAGGAAAAACTCTCCAACACACTCTTTCAGATGCAAGGTAATATCTTCTCCTTGGCTTCATTATTATTCATAGATATCCCTCTGACAGGTTAATAAACCATTGCAAAAGACTCTGGCATTGGAGTTCATGCTACTGAGAAGAACCATGACATTAGAAATTAGTCTGAACAAGTTTCATAAAGATCTCCATCTGGTTTCACCCCTTAGTAGAGAACTGAGTCATGCTCTGGCTTCACCACCAGATCAAGTGATCCCAGAGGTACTGGAAAAAAATCATCAGTTTGGAGCGTATATGAAAATAAGTGGCACTCAGTAAGCCAGAGGAGCAGAATAGGAACGGTGCGATGCTCTCAGCAATAAATCAAGGTCTCCTGCTCAAACTGACTTAATTACACTGTTGTATGGGCTTCCCTGGTGGCTCAGTCCATGAAGAATACACCTGTAATGTGGGAGACCTGGGTTTGACCCCTGCGTTGGGAAGATCCCTTGGAGGAGGGCATGGCAAACTATTCCAGTATTCTTGCCTGGAGAATTCCCATGGACAGAAGATCCTGGTGGGCTTCCTATGGGGTAGCAAAAAATCGGACACGACTCAGCAACTTAGCACAACTAAGCACATAATGTTATATAGTTACTATGGAATCAGAGAGAGAGAGATATAATGAATGGGTGTCCGTTCACTAACTTCAAAGCTTCAACAAGACAAACTCTACAAGCATCTTTATGTTTAGGGAGATTCTAGAAACCATGGTAGAAAGTAGACAGGACTTTCTACCACAAATGTTGCCTTTATGTCATACTTGGGCAAGTCAGTTAATCTCTCTGGGCCTCTACTATCTCATCTATAAAATGAAAACAATCTCAGTTGCTTCCTCCTTGCATTCTTGTGTGGGTTACATAATGTCATATTTTGAAGGGATCCTGTAAACTTGAAATAATCACAGAGAGATCAATAGTTAAAATTACATGTTTACATTTTATACAAGAGGTTCAGAGAAACTGACTTTCCCAGAGAAAATAATTATTGTTATCTGTGGGTCCTTATGGAATAACAGTAATAATAACAGTAATAAAAAATATCTAGCACTTAGTTAAAATTTACTATGTGACAGAAATTCTTAAGCATTCTACAACAATTTTAATTTCCTCAGAAACAAACTATGAAGTAGCTACTGTTTTTCCTCTTTTCAATGAGCAAAACTCAGTGAATTTCAGTAATTTGAGGAAATACAATTAGCAAATGGTATAGCTAGTATTTAAACCAAGAAATCTAGTTTCAGAGTATTAATAATATTGCTTTTGCAGATATGCAAGATCTGCCTTAATCAATTTGAAAGAGTTTGTTGAATCTGTTATGAATGTTAAGTAGTCCTTTCCACTTTCTAGAAGCCTCATAAGTACCTGTGACCTTTTTCTAACCTCATTGCTCTTTCACCTCTAGATCTTCCCACAAAAATCTGATGACAGTAGTAGTATATTATTATTTCATTTTGTTTTGTTTTCCTCATGGCTCTGTTTAAACTGATGGACAGAGTATTATATCTGAGCCATGAATTCATCCGATTCACAACCCTACTGCCTTGTATTGGCTGAATCGGAGTTGATTCATATGGTCTGTGAATCAGCCAAACTAAACCCTGACTTCTCCTACCATGAGGCACCTTAGAAAAGGACACATACTTTGCTACTTTCATCTGAGTCTTGACATGAAATTAACTAGCAGGCTCAGCTCAGTAACAGCTGTAGGAACTGCTCTACATCACAAACATGGATGCAATTTCTGGGCTTCCCAGGTGGTGCTAGTGGTAAAGAACTCGCCAATGCAGGAGACGCAAAAAAAGTAGGTTCAGTCTCTGGGTAAGGAAGATCCCCTGGAGAAGGGAATGGCTACCCACTCCAATAGTCTTGCCTGGAGAATTCTATGGACAGAGGAGCCTGTCGGGCTACAGTTCATGGGGCCACAAAGAGTTGGACATGACTGAGCGATTAACACTTCCACACACAGGTGACTTCTAAGCAAATCTTAGTGACAATCTACCCCTGGTTTAAAAATATATATATTTTTAGTCTTTTTAAAATGAAAAGCTATCTCTTTCTCTTTCTTGCTCACTCTCTACCTAACTCTCAGATATACAGAAGAAATTTCTTGAAATGCCTTGCTTTTGACTAAAAGAACTAGGCTTCATCCTACAGACCAAAGTCTAGATTAGTTGGAATATATTTGAAACATAACATGCTTTTTGGTAGGGGAAAGGCTGTCATAATTTAGCCCATGCCTGTACATTACTAAAATAAATGAGAGAAAATATAAGGCAGAGAGAAGCAGTTCTGTGCAGTTGCTTATAAAGCTGAAGATTGTCAGCAAATCTTTGAGGACACTGTATCCCTCTTATGTAGACATGTGGATTACACATTGGTTACAGAAAGTCAACTGCATAGCTATAACTTCCCCTGATACTGTAGCATAGGCCGGGCTCCTGAGATATAAGTATACAGAGAGAATTACATAACTACAATTGTTCATATTTTATTTGTTTTATTTTATTTTTTTTATTTGACAAAGGATGGGGATGTATATATCAAAGTGACACCAAGTGGCTGCTTTTCAGACTAGCCATGAGCTGTCTTGGCATAGAACCACATGTAGGTGGTACCCAGACCTATAACCCCCTCATATAATGTATTTATGCTTTTGTGGAAAATCTAAATGTGGCAAGCTTCCCAGGTAAAGATCAGATCTGCAGTAAACTACTGTTGTCTTTACCTAGCCAATATTTTTTTCCTTTCTTGGAATAAGATCACAGCTTTTGAGGAATCACCCTTCCTCCGTTGTATATACTATCAGTGGGACTTCTGATATGGGAGCCCTGTGTGCCCACTGGTGATCAGAGTCAGGCAAGACTAACTCCCTCTCCCTGGAATTTGTCTCTTGTGAGGAATACAAGAGCAAGGAATGTATAGAGGTGGTCTGTCTGAACTGTGAATAGTTAAACCAACTCTCCTCCAAGTTTCATTATCTTTACTTAGACTTTGTCCCACTCTAGGACCCATTTATTCAGTTAACTTCTTCATGTCCTTGCATTGCTTCATGCCTTCTTTTGACTTTATCTACTTTGTTTTTGTCAAACAAACAAACAAACAAAATCCAGACTTTATTCAAAATTATTATTGCAAGGGATGAAGAGGTAGAGAGGGGATTATTACAATAAGGAGAGTGCTTAGATCAGAAGCATATCTTAAGATATGCAAGTGTTCTCAAAGGTTGGATAGAGTTATTCTGTATGGAGGGGAGTAAACAAGTTCATGGGAAAAAAAAAAAAAAACAGGTATAGAAAAATGGGGTGAATGGGTAGTTTAATGGATTGTACATCAGAGAATGTTTTACCCTGAGACCAGCCTACTCTCTGAGCACTGTTAAGTTATTTGTAGGCTCAGGTTGAGGGTGAGTCAAAGTTGGGGGTCTGGGGGAAGGAAAGAAATTTAACCAAATATGATTAAAGAGCACATTATTCCAACTGATCAGTGGAGACAAGCATTTGAGTGAATCCTTTAGGAGGCAAAAAACTGGAGTTTAGAGATCTGTGTCTGATCTCATGATAAGTAAACAAGAAAGGCATTCAAGGGTCTATTTAAGTCATATGGGGAAGGATCTTTCTTTGTAGTAAGCTGTTTCCCAGAACCATACAAGGGTGAGAGGATTTCTTAAATTTTGCTGTTTTCCAGAATTCCAAGGTTTCAACATTGTTAGTTTCTATTGCTTGCAGGAAAATAATTCAAAATAATGAACTACCTCACTTTCCAGATTATTTGATCTAAAGTGACTTTAATTTCTTATGTCATCTGATGCCTGATGCAGGCAGGAAGGAAGGGGGAAAAAAGAGAAAGGGAGAGAGGAAGGAAGGACTGAAGGCAGGAAAGGAGGGAGGAATAGAAGGAGGAAGACAAGCATTCGTACTCTAACCACATGATGACAGCAGGAACGAATATGATTGCACCTTGGACTCACGAGAAAAGGGAGTACAATGTATAAATATGCAAACTCGCAAAGGCAAACACAGACCCAGGTTACTATTCTACATGTTTTATGCAGCCTGTGAAATTGTTGGGGACATTCTGACCACCTTGTCAGTGCATCTGAGAGACAGCTTTCAGAAGTCTGCCTTGCACAGTCATCCTGGTGCCAGAACCGCATACACATGATATAATGAGATTTCCCAAACTCCTTGTCCTCCAAAATAAGAAACGAAAGTACTTGAAGTGTGAACTACAATGATAATACAAAGAGTTTCTCCCCTGACTTCCTTTCCTAGTTTCTGCTGCTAAGCTTTGCACAGAAGCTACTGTAAAATTCTAGGTATCACCCAAATATAACTGTATGCTAAGATAAGCCCTAAGAAAATCTGATGGAGCCACTGCCAAATGATCCAGAATCACTCTAGGAACAAAATGAAGACCACTGAACACACTTTCTTTCCTTGAAACAAAGTGTATCACAGTTCAATATCTTCATTGAAAAAGACAAGAATATAAAGAAAATAAAAAGCCTCATACTCTTCGCTTTGACCATCACTGTGGATGTCTTTATTATAGAAATTATCAGCAAAGAAAAACTGGAAAGACTACTCAAAGAAACACATAAAGTCAATATGTTTTTAAAGGAAAGGAAAATAATCATATTTGGTTTAAAATACCTATGAATTTCTCATTAAGATCTTGAAAGTACATTATAAATTCCCATTTTTCTCCTAGGACATGACTCAGTTGTTACTGACTTATAATAGTTCATCACCCCTTTGTGCTTATTTTAACTTCTTCATGCCTCTTTTATGGAGTCCCATCATGGACAACAATCTACTTCTCTTAATAGCACCTTCTTTATAGAGCACATCATTTCCATTTACCTGCTCTTGGACTGTGTGTTAAATCCAGTTAAATCGATTTTAACAAGCCCTTTCTTCAATTGTGAAGAAGCAATTAGCACTGGGTGATGTCACCCAAATTCCGGTAATTATGAAGCAAATGTCTTCCATCTTTCCTCACAGGTTTTAAAATTCTGACAACTTGGCATTGTTACTGATCCATCTGCAAATGAAATTCGTCTTTTAAAAAAGTCACATTTTTCCTAAGTTGTTTGAGTTATAAAAGAAAAAAAAAAATTCCCTGACACTCAGAAAAATTTATGAAATATCTTGGCTCTTAGGACCTTCCTGCCTTAGAGGCACACTGTATTAAGAATGGGGGCCAATTCTAAGAGAACGTGGTGTCTGATTGATGGGAATTCTCTGTTTTCTCTCACATTCTACCCTGATCTGTCTTCCAGGTGAAGAATCTTTTCACTGCTCTCTGTTCAGTTTTCTGGCTCCTTACTTCTGGTCTCCTTGCATTATGCTCATCCTCATCGTGCTGACTGTGCTCCCTATTGGACCACATGCTGAAATAATCAAAACCCCTCAGTGTTTCCAGGGCACAGTCTTTTTATCTTCCTCTCCACTGAGCCCTGCCGTGTCATTTCAGGCCACAGATCTTCCCTGTGACTGGAAGTCTCCCCTCTCACCCCAGGCTCTCCTATATAATTGTCATCAAAACGACAGTGAGCTCCTTGAAAATTCGATGTCTTGTATTATTTAAAAGAGACCTGTTCACAAAGTTCCTATTATTATGAAGGGGAGATAAATTTGGTTTCAACTTGGGGATGGACAAGTTGCAAGTTATCTCAACTGCACATCTCTTGACAGTTGTCTCAACTGCACATCTACAGAAAATAGTGCACATCTCTTGATAGTTGTCTCAACTGCACATCTACAGAAAATAGCCCAAGTTTACAAAGGCTCATTAAAGGCTTCCATGTCGTATCATAGATAAATGCAACCATAACTTTCTATTTTTAGGAAGAGAAAAAGAAAAGTCATGTTTTCTTTACTTCAAAAGAAAGAGAAAAAACATTTTTTTAATGTGATGACCATTAGAAGAGGAGTGGGGAAAATACATTACTTTGAAGATTGTTGCATATTGACTACTTGTTGTCTGGGAAAGACTGGAAAATAGAGGGAAGGGTAAAAGAACATAAAGGTGTCTTGAGAGCTCCACCTTCAATGGAAGTAAGATTCCAGTAGGAGGGGAAAAAAAGGATTTTTAGAAATCATGTAGATATTCTCTTGAAAATTCTTAAAACTTGTTACGAGATTCTTTGGGTCAAGTAAAGAAGGCAAGGGCAGCTAGCTTGTGGACAGTCTCCTGGGAAACATTGATCTGTATGTTTTGTAGGAGTCCAAGTATTAAAATATCTTCCTTCCTCACTTATCCTGAAACCATTCTATTAATTAAATATACTTTGGGTTAAATAGTTTTTGAAAAACAGAAGTTCCTTTGTAGCAGTACTATTTACAATAGCCACAAAGCAGAAACAACTGAATGTCCATCGACAGATGAATAGATAATGAAGATGTGGTGCATATGTATACACACACACACACACACACACACACACACACACATATATATATATACAAGCAATGGAATATTATTCAGCCATTAAAAATAATGAGATAGTGCCATTTGCAGCAACATGGATGGACCTACAGATTATCATATTAAGTGAAGTAAGTCAGAAAGAGAAAGACAAATACCATAAATCACTTGTATATGGAATCAAAAATACAACACAAAAGAACTTGTCTACAAAACAAAAACAGGCTCAGAAGTATAGAGAACAGAACTGTTGCCAAGAGGAAGAGAGGGGTTTAGAAGGGAAGGGTTGGGAAGTTGGGATTAGTAGATGCAAACAATTATATATAGGATGGAAAAACAACCAGGTCCTACTATAAGGACAGAGAACTATATTCAATATCCCGTGATAAACCACAATGAAAAATAATATGCATGTATTGGGTGGACCAAAAAATTTGCTATATAGTTTTTCTGTAACATAGTATGGAAAACACAAATTAAATTTTTGGTCAACCCAATATAATGGAGTTACTTTGCCGTATAGCAGAAATTAAACAGAGCATTGCAAATTAACTCTAATTCAATACAATTAAAAAAAAAGCAGAAGTGCCTTGGAAGAGTTCTCATTTTATCAATAGTTATGAATTTAACATCAGTTTATTTTTCTTTTTTAAATAGATTAGACCAGAAGTATCAAGGAACTGGAACATGGGAGAGGTATAAACTCCTGGAGCAGAAAATATATTGAGATCAAAGGGAGGCAAAGATGGGAGTTACATGAGAGGTTTAAGGACATATAAAATCCTGGAGAGAGAAGTAGAAGGTGAGAGAGCTATACATAACAGGATATTACTGGGACAACTTTTCTTGTCTAGTTTGCCTGAGGTTGGCCATCTGCTCTGGAACAGTACTCTCTGACTTAAGAAGATTTCTCTTTGTTTGTTTTACATCTTTCTTCTTCATGTGATCTCAACCTCTTCTCTTACTAAACCATCAAACCAGTATTGTATGAAGTCAGCTGCATTAAAAGATTAATCAGTTCTGGGTTCTGGTCTGAGAAAGGAGCTACTATTCTGAAGGAAACATATTAAGAATGAGCAATTAATTTTGTTGATTGGGGAGGGAGGCGGGAGGAGGGATTGGGATGGAACACATGTAAATCCATGGCTGATTCATGTCAATGTATGGCAAAAACCACTACAATATTGTAAAGTAATTAGCCTCCAACCAATTAAAATAAATGGAAAAAAAAAAAAGAATGAGCAATTAACCAAGTCACAACCACATTGGGGAACAAAGAGTGTGTAAGTTGGGTCCAGAAACTTTCTGTACTCAAATGCATGGATTATATATCTTCTGGTTATACTGATCCTAGGTGTATATGTACCTCTAATCCCCGGCAGTCTGATGACTAGACTTTGCTACATACAGATTCCATAAGTTGAACCAAAGTTCTATTAACTTCTCAAATGAAAAGAAAAAAAAAAAATCCTCCTTTAGAGTTTCACCTCTGGAACGTTCTTACTTCATTCCTACTCATGTAAGTCAGTTTAAATGTACCTTCCAAGACTAACTCAGATCTTCTCTACAACGAACTCTCAAAGCATCCTCTATGTTTCCTGGGTACCCATATGCTACTGCTGCAGGGTTCAGAGATAAATACTGTTAGACTGGCTTTTGGAATTAGACAGCTGCCTTCAGAGGTCCTCTGAGTCCCATAGCTGTGGCAGGCTGTCAACTGGTTCTGCATTTGAACATCCTGTAGCCATTATGAAGTTTTCCAAACATTCTGTAATGAGATTCCCAGCTATCACCTTTGACTGGCATGTTCAGTGAAGACACATTTTATCCCAAACTAGAGTTAAATTCCAGGGTGGTCCAGATACACTAAAGGAATTCAGCGTGGAGGAGAGAAACAGAGGAAGTCTCCAGGTGCATAATCACTGTTGCAGAATCGAACAGACTGAATAAGAGGACCAGAAAGAGACAGTGATTCCAAACAGGGAGGGTCAGTATGCCCCACTGTCTCCTGATCCAGGTTCTATGCCAATCATCTGTGGCCCACTGGACATAGATTTCTTGGTGGTGACCTATAATTTCCAAGGACTAAATTTCATTCATAACATATACTGTCTTGGCAGAAGGCAGTAAATATATTATCAGACCTGTCACAAAGGCTTACCGTTTTTGCTCTCTGTCACATCTGGTATCATCTCTTAAGTACCCATTTGATTAATTACCTGCTTTTGTTCCCTTTTTTTTTAAGAACTTACTGGCCACAAAATATTCATTCCAACCAGCCTATTCTTGACTTTAGGCTTATGGAAACATTACATCATGAGGGAACAGTCCTTGATTCTTTTGGTTGTAGTTTCAGTTTTGTTCTTTGTCTGCATAGCTATCACTTGACTATGAAAGACTCATTTCTAGTCCTGATCCTCTTGTTTCTTTCTTCTCAATTATTATTCCAAGGACTTAAATTCTCAAATTTCTTAACCACACATTTCTTTATGGATTAATTTTATAGAATTATCACACAGTGTTTTAGGAAGATTTTCTTCCAGATGATAACATTTATTGAACTTTTGGGCTTCTGTGGTTGCTCAGTTGGTAAAGAATCTGCCTAGAGTGCAGGAGATCTGGATTCAACCCCTGGTTCAGGAAGATCTCCTGGAGAAGGAAATGGCAACCCATTCCAGTATTCTTGCCTGGAAAACCCTATGGAAGAGGAGTCTGGTGGGCTACAGTCCATGGGATCGCAAGAATCGGACATGACTTAGCAACTAAACCACCATCACTGAGCTTTTACTATGGAAATACGCATCATTTTAAGCACTTTCTAAGTAGTCCCTCATTTGATCTTTATAGAAACTCTATGGTAAAAAGAATCTGCATATTTTATGAGGCACCCATGCAGCTAGCAAATGGTAGAATGGGATTCAAACCCAAACAGTCTAGTTTCAGAGCCAAACTCTTGGCTACATCATTTTAATAAAATGCAAGTACTACTGATGGGGTTAAATATATCCCACTTCTATTGCAAGATACTTACAGCAGAATAGCACTTCAAATGAAGCTAAGATTCAAATATAAAGTTTGTGTTGAAATCATTCAATTAGCAATTTAAACTTCTGAAACATAAATTGGATGATAATAGATCTCAATGGGAGGTCTTGGTTTTATGAATCAAGGACAATAATTATAGTTACCAATGGAATGGCATCTATGAGAGAAAAAGCAGAGGCACAGATCTCTAGCCATGACTGATGTGGAATTACATCTGCATTTTGTGTCATGGATCTGGATTTAATTTTAGCTCCAACACTTACTACCTGTATGATCGTCAGAAATCTACATTTCAAAAAAAAAAAAAGTCTACTTTTCTTAATATCCCATTTTCTTCTATTGCTGAAAATTAAGATTTTACTGAATATCTACCACTTACCAGGCCCTCTGCTGGTACTATATATATGTGCATGTAGCTGTTGGGTCTGTTGAGTGTTTAATATTCTCTGCAATACACAGCTTGGGAACCTGAAGTTCAATGATGCTAAATAACTTACCCCAAAGTATTAGCTATTCATTAGCATAGCTAGAAGTTGAATCTAGTTATGCTTAACTTCAAAATCTCTCTGATCTCAGCTGTACCACAATGACTTGTGCAGATGATAACACATGATATTGCCTCATAGAATGTTGAATCTTGAATAAATACATAAATTATAAAAAGTAACTAATATATAACTGATAAGTGGGAGGCATTCAATGTGAGCTCCACAGGGATATCAACGAGACCTCACACAGGTCTCCAAAGTTTGCATATTGGTTTTGTAAACAGAGACTTGGTACTGTAATCAAGTTAAACATACATATTAGTCACATAAATAGCTTTCAGGGCATCTCAATATCAGAATTATTGATATCTTATTTTACTTGAGGGTTTCAATGTCCACTATACAACTTACCCTAACAAAGCCTTCATGTTCAGCTGTAGACCAGACACTCTTGGGCCCCAGACGTATCACTTGATCCTTCTCTATTCCAGTACACACGAGCTAGAATTTCAGCTGCCAGCACATGGCTCTCTCTGCCATTCATCCTTTTCTGTGGCTCCAGAGCCTCTCTGACCATGTACGCCGCAAGCCTGAGGTGTCAGCGAATCAATGCCCATCAAGAATAGCTCTTACTGAGGTTCCAATGAACTCTGAGGTACATGTATAAATGTCTACCAACAGATGGATAGATAAAGAAAATATGCTGTATATATTTATATATGTGTGTGTGTGTGTGTGTGTGAGTGTATAAATAAATATATATATATGATGGAATACTACTTAGCTATTAAGAATGAAAAAATTCCATTCGTAGCAAAGCAACATGTAGATTATCATACCAAATGAAGTGAGTGAGACAAAGACAAATATCATATGATATCACTTATATGTGGAATTAAAAGAAAATGACACAAATGAGCTTATTTTTAAGATAGAAGCAGACTCAGAGATATAGAAAACAAACTAAGGGTTTCCAAAGGGGAAAGGTGGTGGGATGGGATAAATCAGGAATTTAGGAGTAACATATGCACACTACTATATATAAAAGAGACTTCCCTGGTGGCTCAGATGGTAAAGCATCTGTCTACAATGCAGGAGACCCGGGTTCAATCCCTGGGTGGGGAAGATCTCATGGAGAAGGAACTGGCAACCCACTCCAGGATTCTTGCCTGGAAAATCCCATGGATGGAGGAGCCTGATAGGCTAAAGTTCATGGGGTCACAAAGAGTTGGACACGACTGAGTGACTTCACTTATATATAAAAGAGATAAATAACAAGAACATACTATATAGCACAGGGGATTATAACCAGTATTTTATAATAACCTATATGGGAAAATAATCTGAAAAATTATATATATATATATATATATATATATATTTGCTGTGTACCTGAGACTAACACAGCATTGTAAATCAACTATATTTCAATTAAAAAAAAAAAAAAAAAACGGTTCCCAAATAATGACTTTTCCCAAATGATGACAGGAAGTGAAGTGAAGTGAAAGTTGCTCAGTTGTGTCTGAGTCTTTGTGATCCCATGAATTATACAGTTCATGGAATTCTCTGTGCCAAAATACTGCAGTGGGTAGCCTTTCCCTTCTCTAGGGGATCTTCCTGACTAGGAATCAAACTGGGATCGCCTGCATTGTAGGTGGATTCTTTACTAACTGAGCTATCAGGGAAGCCCTGATGACAGGAAGTTGGTATATAAATAGTTCAATTTCCCCACCTCTAGGTTGGGGTAACTCTGAGGCCACAGTCTTCACTGTTTAGAGTTCCCTGGAAGGAGAAAGCACCATCTTGGAAATGATTAATTCAGTTCAGTTCAGTCCCTCAGTTGTGTCCAACTCTTTGTGACCCCATGGACTGCAGCATGCCAGGCCTAGGGAGGTTGATCATCCATCATCAACTCTCGAAGTTTACTCAAACTCATGTCCATTGAGTTGGTGATGCCATCCAACCAACTCATCCTGTGGTCCCCTTCTCCTCCCATCTTCAGTGTTTCCCAGCATCAGGTCTTTTCAAATGAGTAAGTTCTTTGCATCAGGTGGCCAAAGAATTGGGGTTTCATCTTCAGCATCAGTCCTTCCAATGAATATTCAGGACTGATTTCCTTTAGGATGGACTGGCTGGATCTCTTTGCTGTCCAAGGGACTCTCAAGTCTTCTCCAACACCACAGCTCAAAAGCATCAATTCTTTGGTGCTCAGCTTTCTTTATAGTCCAGCATCACATCCATACATGACTACTGGAAAAAGCATAGCTTTGACTAAAGGGACCATTGTTGGCAAAGTAATATCTCTGCTTTTTAATATGCTATCTAGGTTGGTCATAACTTTTCTTCCAAGGAGCAAGTATCTTTTAATTTCATAGCTACAGTCACCATCTGCAGTGATTTTGGAGCCCCCCAAAAATAAAGTCTCTCACTGTTGCCACTATTTTCCCATCTATTTGCCATGAAGTGATGGGACTGGATGCCATGATCTTTGTTTTCTGAATGTGGAGTTTTAAGCCAAGTTTTTCACTCTCCTCTTTCATTTTCATCAAGAGGCTCTTTAGTTTTTCACTTTCTGCCATAAGGGTGGTGTCATCTGCACATTTGAGGTTATTGAATTTCTCCCCGCAATCTTGATTCCAGCTTGGGCTTCATCTAGTCCAGTATTCCTCATGATGTACTCTGCATATAAGTTAAATAAGCAGGGTGACAATATGCAGCCTTGACATATTCCTTTCCCGATTTGACTCTTTTTTCCCTTTTACTTCTCACTTACCTCATCGACTAAACTATTTGCTCTCTAATCTTTGTCTCAGGTTCTGCCTCTGTGAGACTACAGAATAAGACAAATCCTCTTAGTAAATTCCATTGGTGGAGTTAAGGATATCACATAAAATCTCCTCCATTTCTGCCACTGTTCTGAACCAATTGCCATTAAAAGAGAGTTAGTCATAAAGAAAGAATAAATATTTTTATTACTGATAAATCTGTTCACCATCTGTGGGCAAGGGACTCCTTTAGGATTTTTTAAAATCTGCTTTTTCTTAATCACATAAAGAAAACCTATCTGTGCTAGAAAATGAGGAAATGAAGAAATGTCACCTATATTTACCTTCAAATGGATTTGACTATTGGTAGCTCAGCTGGTAAAGAATTTGACTGCATTGTTGGCAACAAGGGTCCAGTTCCTGGGTTGGGAAGATCTGGAGGAGGACATGGCAACCCACTCCAGTATTCTTGCCTGGAGAATCTCCATGGACAGAGGGGCTTGGCAGGCTACAGTCCATGTGTTCACAAAGAGTCAGACATGACTGAGCAACTAAACACAGCACAACATTTTAATTTATATCACTGTGTATCTATTTATTTGAGGTCTTTTCAGCCATTTGAAACTTCATCTCAATATACAATTTTTTTCCCTTTGATTTCTTGTGCTTCACACTTTCCAATGTGCCACATATTAACCAAGCATTCATATAATGGCTCTGAAGAGTTACAGAAGAACATCAGATAAGATATGGCATCTCAATACAGTCCAATAGACATGATATAAAAACTCATAAAATGGCATTAAAATGACATTTAAAAAGTTATTAATTAACATTTAATAGACAGGCATCTATAAAAACCAGGGTGCTTAAGAAAGACTTTACGGAGGAGATGACATTGTTTCCCTCATTGATTGAATACATATTAGAAAATATCTTTATTTTAGAAAGTAAAGAGTAAAATTAAAAATCATCAGAACAGTCTTCTCATAGGAAGAAAACCTGGACTTGTTGGGAAAAAAAGGGCAATGGTTGGAATATATAAGAACCATTTATGAATGTTTATTGAGACTCTACTGTGTGGGCACTATTGAAGTTTATATAAGAAGGCAAAAGGCTCCTTTCTTCTGCCTTCAAAAATCTTGCATTTCAATGGGAAAGAAAGATGCCTAAGGAAACAATAGTGTCAATGATAATTATGTAACAATGTAAGAAAGGCTATGGTGGAACTACCTTTGAGTGCTATGAAAATGCCAGGAGATGAGAGGGATTTTTGTCTGAAGAATGAAAGAGGCTTTCCTCACAAAGCAAGTCAAGGAAAACCACTACTTAAAACATTTCTAAGACTGATAGAGTTTTTACAGTGTTTGTTTGTATGGGTTTGGAGTCCATTTGCCCATATACCAATAACTGCACCCTGATGTTCCAATAGAAAACCATCCTTCTTGGATTTCCATCCCATGTCTGACAATGACCCAGACGTGGTCAATTAGACACATTCAGTGTCATTCAGCTGGAGTAACTGGTTCAGACATGGGCCTGACATCTGTCAATGAAATGCAAGTGTAGTAATTACTGGCAATGCTCAACTGAGAAAATACAATCTTGGAGCTGGTTGTGTGTACCACAGCAGAGTAGGAGCCTGCCCAAGGAACTAGGATAAGACAAGAGCAGAACTTAGATGGGAAGAGAAATAGACTAACCTCAATTATTCCCTGAGGTCATATATTTGGTTGTGAATAAAGCAAATCTCAATACTGGGCTTTTCAGTGACACAATTTTGAGAAAGGAAGATATGCAAGAATTTTTGCTTAAGCCCCTTTGAGCTGAGTTGCATTTGATTAAGAGTAGGAAATGCTGTTTGTTATGAGGAATTAATGATAAGTGTGTTATTCTCAATGAGATAACATTAGCCTCAAGTGAACAAAGAAAAACATTTTCCAAGAGAGAACCTATATTTTTAACAAACTGTCACCAGCAACACCTGGCATGTGGCCGTATATTCTGTTTTTATAGAACACCTACCAAGAACAAGACCCTTTTCATTTCTAATTCTGTGAGTTATCATCACTAAGCTGATATTGTTTATGCTGATAAAAAGCCCTCTTAGGGACCCTGTATGCTTCGTTTGTTTTGTTTCAGACACAGACTTTTTTTTGTTCCTGCGATTTCCCTTATTTTCTTTGATACACCAGTGGTATTACAGATGGATTGCTGTGATTCCATGTATTGGTAACCTCTAAAATGAAAGCTGCCACATAATAATTACTGGTGAGAAGATTTCTGATTGTAACAAAAGAGAGATAGGTTTTACTTAATCTCCCTCTTCAAGTGGCTATTAGCTTCATCATAGAGGGTTTGTTTTTAAAGGAACAGGATAAAGATATAGTTAAGAAAGGATTTGACATCTGTCAATGAAATGTAGGAATTTACTTCTTTTTTTTTTTTTTAAGGAATAGGATAAAGATATAGTTAAGAACGGATATGCATGCTTTGAGTGATAGTACAACTGGAAATTGTTACTCAGCTGGAAACCTACCAGACACTAAAAATACTGGTAAAAGATTGGGTGAAGATAATACTATTGAATAAAATTTTTGTTTGTTTTTTTCAACCTGATAATAAGTCCTCCTGAAGAAGCATAAAAGTGCCTTGTCTATCACCACCATCTGATTAATTCAACTAAACAATTCTTTATTTTAAGAGTAACTAGATCAACAGTCAGAGCTTCCCAGGTGGCACTAGTGGTGAAGAACCGCCTGCCAATGCAAGAGAAGTCAGAGACTTGGATTTGAAACCTGGGTCCAGAAGAACCCCTGAAGGAGGGCATGGCAACCAATTCCAGTATTCTTGCCTGGAGAACCCCAAGGACAGAGGAGCCTGGTGGGCTACAGTCCATAGGGTCGCAAAGAGTTGGACACGACTGAAGCGATTTAGCGCCCACAGATCAACAGCCACTTTTAAAGGTTCAATGGTATAAGCTGTGGTTGTAGTAGATTGTGGGGACAAAGACTGACATTATTCACTTGAAGGATGAATTTTCAAAAGCCCAAGAAAATAAAGAAAACTTGAGTATGATTGTAGAAAAAATAATTATACTAGAAATAAATTCATTATCATAATTCAGGAACATGGTCACTGTAAACAGGGCTACAGAGTAAAATAGAAGTCAAAATTGCTAAGTGATAATATAAGTTGCATTTATTCCAACTGACTACTAACTAGTTATATAAAACTGGTTTCATAGGAATTCATGAGTTCAACTGCTTGTGTGTGTGTATTTGCTCTGTTTTGGTATAGGTCTCTTTTTTGGAAGGGAAGGGTTATGAGGTTGTAGCCACAGACAATTGAGAATTTAGTCACTCTAAAAACAAAAGTCCCTGGGACCTGGTGGTCCATTGATTAAGACTCCAAGCTTCCAATACAGGGAGCACGAGTTTGATCCCTGATCAAGGAACTAAAACCTCACATACCACAGTGTGTGAAAGTTAGTCGCTGGAGTGAATTAGTCCTCATACACAACCGAGCGTCTCCGTCATCACCTGCGTGCCCTGACCAAGTATCGAGGCAACAGTAAAGGAAGAAGTATTAGGCATTCTCTTCATTTTCAGAGTTGTCCCATTTATGGAATTGCAGAGTTCCTATCCGGTTTTGCTTAATTCCCACATTTCCAACTGCCTGCAAGACAGCTCTGTTCTGAATATGTCCAATAGGACATGGTTAGATTGAATCCACCACAAAGCAAGCAAAATGTCACCACAGATCATCTCCTGCTTGAGACCTCCTTAGTGTTCTTCGTGAAATTCCCATTTAGAAAACATCAATCTCGACTTCTTCCTTCATTCTTCCCATTCAGTCATCCTCTACTTCTTAACCGTGAAGTAGACTCAGCAAGACTCTTGAATCTGTGTTCTCCTTTACACTTCTGCTCCCACCAGCATAATTAAGATTCTCATAACTTCATAACTGGAAAGCTTAATTCTGTTTTCCTCCCTCTTTTTTCTGAGCCATTGAACATTCCACTGCTGCACTTCTGGGCTCATGGGGTATTTGTGTGTGCCCAGTTACTCAGTCATGTCCAGCTCTTTGCGACCCTTTGGATTGTAACCCACCAGGCTCCTCGGTCCATGGCATTTTCCAGGCAAGAATACTGCAGTGGGTCACCATTTCCTCCTCCAGGGTATCTTTCCGACCCAGGGATCAAACCCATGTCTTCTGCATTGCAGGTGGATGCTTTACCACTGAGCCATCTGAGAAGCCCAAAAAATCAGGATTAATGGATTGCTAATCCAAATCCTTAAGGTCAGGCCAAATTTGGCTTGCTGCCTGTGGTTACTGCAAAGATTCTGGGACCCGATTACAAAATGCATGGGTGTTGACAGGAGGTACCTGACCCAAGTAATTCTCTGTGACACCATTTGGGGGTGCTACAATTTAATTCAATTATAACACTATTTACCTGGAAAGAGCATCTGATTCTACAGGTTAAGGGCTCAGTCCCAGAAGACTGTCCCTCATTCGCCCCATACGCGTACACACCCACACACACCCACACACACACACATACACGACAGCAGTCAAAATCCCAGGTTGCTCCCATGCTACTAACCAACTGGCTACAGATTGGAGGTTCTAAGGATCTCCTCCTTGGGTTTAATTAATTTGCTAGAGCAGTTCATAGAACTCAGAGAAGCATTTTACTTACTAGACTACCAATTTACTATGAAAGGCTAGAACTCAAGAACAGCCACATTGAAAGAGATGCACAGGATGAGGTGTGGGAATAAGGAACCTAATTTCTAACACTCTTTCTTAGTGTGGCACTTTCCCCAAATCTCCATGTTTTCACCAACCCAGAAACTCTCCTAACCCTGTCCTTGTGGGTCTTTAAATAGGACGCTTCATGACATAGCAATGATTGATTAAATCATAGGCCATCGGGATCGATTCACCCTCCATCCTTTCTCCTCACCAGGGAAATCAGGAGGGTCAGACTGAAGGTTCCTACCCTCTAATCCCATGGTTGGTTCTCCAGGAAACCATGGGTGTGGATCAAAAGTCACATCATTAACATAACAAAAGACACCTTTGAGTTCTCTCAGGGGATTCCAAAAGTTTTAGGAGCTGTCAGGAACAAAACCAAGACCAAATATATATTTCTTATTATAAATCACAGTGTCATAGCTACAAATAGAGTTTTACTGAGACAGTGTGCCACTATTTGTTTACAGATTGTTTATGGCTGCGTTTATGACAGCGTTGTACACTTGTAAGAGGGTCGAGGAGTTGTGATACAGTCCACAATGTTTTCCATCTGGCCTCCTACGGAAGAATATTGCTGACCTTTGGTTTCTGTCAGTGATTCCCAACTTTGGTGCATATTAGAATCACATGTCATAGGATTCAACATCAAGAGTTCCTATCATATTGTTCCAGAATAGGAACTTGGGCATCTGTGGTTTTTAAAAACCTCATAAGTGATTCTAGTATGCAGTCAGGTTTAAGAATCACTGGCTAGGTAATGCTTTCACAAACATTTAGTTGAGAATCAAAGCCACTGGATACAAAAGTAGAAAATATGACCAAGTCACAATTCAGAGTTTTATAAAGGCCTGGTTGGTAAAGATGCTGGCGTAATTTACTCAGTGATTGCATGAGGCTCACAGCGTATAAGCACTAATTTTCTGGCTCTGATGTCAAAGCCATGAAAAGAGGCTAAAGGAGACATGTGGTTAAGGCTAGGATGATTCGAACACTTACTTGATTTCCCTAAACAAAACTAGAGTTTATCCCAGAGTATCAAAGATGGTTAATTAGAAGACCATTTGTGCCTTGATTAGAAGCCTCATTTTATGGGAAATACAGAATGCCACTCACATTAAGCACAACTGAAACAAATGGAACACAACTTTAGTGCACTTCGGCCGTCACTTATCTACCTAATCGGCTTATAATTGTAGCTGCTGTTGTCATCCATATTTCAGAGTAAAGAATGATTCTTGAATAGCCCCACTCCATGCACACACAATCTCCAGTCCACATTTATGGAGAAAGCTTTATAAATCATGCAACCACAAATTTTTGGCTGTGTGTGTTTATGTGTGTGTGTATACACTATTGGTGATACTATGTATAAAATAATTAAATGAGAACCTACTATATATAGCACAGGGAATTCTACTCAATGCTCTGTAGTGACCTAAAAGGGAAGGAAATCCAAAAAAAGAGGAGATATGTGTATAGGTATAGCTGATTCACTTTGCTGTATGGTAGAAATTAACACAACATTGTAAAGCAACTATACACCAGCAAAAATTCTAAAAAGATAGAGAGGGAGAAATTTTCCTGACCCAGGGATCAAACCCAGGTCTTCTGCATCTCAGGGAGATCCTTTACGATCTGAGCCACCAGGGGAACCCACCTAAACATTATTAAGATTAAATTCTGTAGCCTGTATGCTTCTAATTGTGTAGCAACTTGATGCAGAGTCTGTGCAAATTATATGTGAATTATGAACAGGGGTCCAAAGAGAGATTAGCCTGTGAAGAAGATTCTCTATTTTAATACTTACCCAGCTCATCAAAGATACTTTGTCTTAATTGCTATTCTTTATATAATTCTCAGCACAGGCCCTTCATAATAACCCTGTGAAGTCACTGATATAATTATTTCAAACCTCTGTGGAACGTTTCTGACAACTCCTTCCTATTGTGCTTATGTGTCCATTAAAGAATCTAGCACAATTTACTTCTTTCCCTGTTCATCCTTCTACCATAACTCCACCAAATGTGTCTCTTTGAGAATGCACAGGAACTACCCCAAACTTCAGTGTCCTGATTCCAACAAGCCCCATCAAGCAGTATGGCTGTCACTCCAAAGATGTTTCTAGCCCCTTCATTAAGCATAAGGAGTCACGTGCTGCTGGTATGAGCACATCTAGATGTAGAGAGTTGGAAGAGGTGGGACCGCCAGTCTCATTCCGGCATAAGTGAGTTTGGTTGTACATCCTGGTAATGTGTTGTTCACGTGGTAACATGCTATAGGCACTAGAAAAACAAAAGCAAAACAACAGTGGGCTCTACTTGGTGGAGCCATCACAGTCCACTGGCCAAAGTTCAATGGTATATTACCTTGACCAACAACTGGATCTTGCAGAAGCCCCATTTGTGTGCCCTCCCCCCAATATCTGGCAGTGCCCACCCATGGCACATGGGGTGCCATGGAAAGAAGGACATGCTCATAACAATACAGCTGCAGGAAAGAAATGCAAGCGCAAAAGCCACGTGGGTAACAAACATCAGCGGATCTCTTCTCATTCCTATGCTTCTTGGCCTTGTTTTAAACAAGAACATGAAGTGGGTTTTGTGAAATCTGTTCCTCTTTTTTCCCAAACCACAGAACCAGAAAACTACCCATCATATTGAGCAAAGTAGCTCATTTGTCCTCATGGCAACTGATGACAAAAATAGAAATATATATATATATAACTTCAAATAGGCATAGAGTAGTAGAAATAAACTTTTAAAAGCAAAAAGTGTGTCTGCATTTAACTGTCTTATGGAAGAATTACAGAAAATAAAGAATAAAAGATTTGACAAGAATGGATGAAGTAAATAGCCAGAATTATTTCAAAATACTCTTGAATATTCTTTTTTAAGGATGGCCCTGAAGCATCAAAGTCTCTTTAAAATGCAGCAATCATATAAACACACTTTGCACAACATTCTGCATTATTATCATTTCAGTAGTGAGAAGTACTTTTCAGAGATTGCTTCTATATTAACATACTGGGAGGCGAATGGTCATCATAATGTTAAGAACATCACAAACAAGTTAATCTTGGCATTGGCTTTCTTCAGAAGTTACAAACCACACAACTTTAAAATTTGCCAGTTTGAGTGCAAATTGTATCCTTTTAGGTTCCCCCCCAACAAAGAAAACCCCACCTAACTTTTTTCTCAGATTAATTCATCAATTTCTTACTGTTTAGAGAGAGAGCAGAGAATCTGTGAGATGTCTGCTCAATTTCCATTTTATATAATTTCAAAGAATACTGCAATCTTTACTTAGTCATAATTACTGATGTAATTTTTAAAATGAACTAGAAGATAATCATCATATTATATAGGTTAACTTTCTGTTGGCACTTTAATGATACGTTATTACAAATTTTTATATTCTGTGTGGTTATTTCCTGTGCATAATTTTACTGTGATACTCTTCTTAAACTTTTAAAAAATCAAGATCTAAAATCACTGATGATCCTTTTCTAAGAGCAGGTGGAAAGGAAACAGAGACTATTTGATATCCTAACCCTGCTATTTCTCAATTGAATGTCACTGAAAAAGTTACTTAACTTCTCTGAAGATTTTTCATCTATAAACTACGGATGATAGTACATACCTTAACAGTTAACAGAAAGGAATAACGTAATTTTACAATATTTGTTTTCATCTCTTCAAGCAACCTACAGCAACAAAATCCTAGCAATGATTCATATATTCATTTTCCCAATTACTCTTCTCTGATATGTGTTTTAGTCCTTATATTAAAAAATTAATTTTGCTCCAAGATATTTGGACCCTGAGAAAAATGCTAGAAACAAAACGTATCATGGTTCTCCCACTGAATTCAGGTCTTAGACTTGCAATATGAGTTTGGGCACTGGTGTGGGAATGGTTAATAGCTGCCAAGAAACACTGCTGGCCTCTAAATATACTATCATTTGCCTGTGTGAATTATCTCCTCATGTTTGTTGAGAGAACAGTGCTTACCTGAAATGCTGCAGTATCATAAAATCATTCCTCAATAATAAATTCTGAGTGAAAGGAGGATATATCAGTTAGACAAGATTCTCAAGCCATGAGGTTTAATCAATCAAGTCAAGTAATCAATGGGTTTTATATAGCTCATAATGGATGAATTCATCTTTCACTTAAATAACCTGAGTAGCTAAAAGCTTCTGGTAATTTTCTCATTATAAAAGTCAGTTGTTTAAAACCAAACTGTTTTCTAACATTGACCAAACATATTCTGTAAATCAGTTTTGGCACCTTGTTCTCACAGCCCTATATAAATACTTCCCTTTTTGAAGTAGATTTTGAATTCATGGAATATTCATTTATGTGCCTGGCCACTCCATCAAACAAAAAAAATCCTGCATGATTAAACAGAATATATTATTCTGGCTCTGTATTTGCATAATAAATCAGGCCTACGCTGTGGGTCATTGAGTGCTAGTTATGGCTTCTAACAAGTTGTGCCTTCAACTTTATTCTCAATTTTCAAATTAAAACAATTTTAAAGGGATGCATGAAGTTTCACAATTCTGAAATTGCAAATATTCAAGAATATGTGGAGTATTTTTATATGAACATTGCAGCAACATGATGTTGAAGTAAGTAATTCTATCAGTCAGAGAATTGGGAACCTGACCAACTACATGCCTGACACTGATACATTTATTTTGAGATTGAATACTACATTAGGATATTATAGATACAAACTTCTCTCACAGTCCAGACTCAAGTATCAGTAATGAAAGGTTTCTGATTATATCACTTTTTCACTCTATTCCTTGTTTAGGTAATCAGATATTGATTCTAGCATCCTCAATGGAGGTATATACCAAGATACTTAGACTCCAGTCACAAAAACACTCACCATTAAATATTTAAATTATTAAAAATTAAAACTGAAAATAACACTGATCCAAATTTGATCTTCATTGTGTTTCAAATTAATCATTAAATTCAAAATATAGGAAAAGACATTATCCAGGGCCTCTGTGACAATATTACAATTGAAATTTATTCTACATGTCGATTTTTGTACACAGTGGAAAAACATTTTGAATGCAAAATACATAAACTAATAATAGTGTACCTAGATCAGTGGGTGCTTCCAAGTTGGAAGCTAAATTAAAATTTTTTTCAAGGTTTCAGATTTATCTGATCATGTCTGAAAATGAGTGAAGCAGGTCCTCCAGAAGCCTTTTGAGAAATAACTTATTTTAAGAGAAAAGAGAGTTGAGGAGAACTAGGTTGGTCCAAGAGAAACAGAATAATATTGAAGAGGAAGAGAAATCTTGAGTAGTGAAGAGTATTGCCCAGTTTTCATAAGTTTATATCTGACAGTTGAATAAACTGGTTAGGATTCTTAAAATCAGCAAAAAATAAGTAAATAAAAGAACCATGTTACTGAACTTTGTGAAAACATTGAGGAAATGAGGTAGTTTTACTTTGTAACCTGGATAACAGAATAAGTCAAAAGTAGTGGGGTGAGGGACTTCCCTGGAGGTCCAGTGGTTAAGACTTTGCCTGCCAGTGCAGGGAATAAGGGTTCTATCCCTGGTTGGGGAGCTATAAGCCCACATGTCTTGTGGCCAAAAAGCAAAAAGCATAAAATAGAAACAATAACAAATTCAATAAAGACTTTAAAAATGGTCCACATCAAAAAAAAGAAATCTTTAAAAACAAAAGTAGTGAGGTAAAATATCATCTCTCGTAGTCTTATGCATTGGAGGATGTGAACTATGGAAGTTAGTGCAAGCAAAAATACGGACCAGAAAAAGGAGATGACATAGCATGTACCTGATGGCCTCAACAGAAGATAGTGAACTTTGAAAACTACTTTAAATTGTATTGGGTTGCTCCAGGGGCTCAGACGGTAAAGAATATATGCCTGCAAGGTGGGAGACCTGGGTTCAATCCCTGGTTTGGGAAGATCCCATAGAGGAGGGCATGGCAACCCACTCCAGTATTCTTGCCTGGAGAATTCCATGGACAGAAGAACCTGGTGAGCTAGAGTCCACGGGGTTGCAAAGAGTCAGACATGACTGAGCAATTAACACTTGAATTGAATGACATTTTCATAACTTTTCTTTTCCTAATTTTATAAATAACATATAAACTGTAGAGGAAAAAGTAGAAAAGGCACAAATTAAGGCAGACATAATTTACTTGTGACCTTATCAAAATCAGGAAGAATTACAGGAAAATGGAATTCTTGTAGGTGAACACAGCAAACAACAATAGCCACAACAAAATTCTATCACTGTTATTATGATCCCTTGTTTACTCCTAACTGGGATAGTCTTGTTGCTTTTATATGTCCATAATAGCATGATATAGGTACCCTACATTTTATGATTTATTCCTTAAATAGTCAGCTTTTCCTGTCATGTTTACATTTTCAAATCTAGGCAACTACATCCCTAGAAACATGAAGTCATAAGGCCTCAGGTGTATTTGTTCTTCCCCTGGTTGTGTACTAATGACTCTAGGCTTACTTTCTTTTTCCTTGAGTTTCTTTAATGTATACTATAGCAGTCTACTTCTTCCAGAAGGAATCAACATAGTGATTAATACTGACCTTTGGGATATAATTTCATGTCATTAGCAGAGTGAAACCAACAACAGTAGCAAAATGATACATATTTTAAGCTTCTCTGCCTAGCCCTATTTATGCAATTTTTAACATGCAATTACAACAGAAGTTTTGTCATTTTTCTCAGAAAATGGCAGGTGTAGGATGATACCGACTCCATTTATTATTGCTTTAGCAATAATGTTCAGATAGAACCCCACAAAATTCTGCCATGACAGTATAACACAACTGAGTTTGGTGCTGTGGTTGAAAGAATAATCAATTCTTGTAATCAATTATAAGACATTATAAAAGAAAGTGTCCTCAATTCAAATATTTTATAGATAAAATTAGAGATCTGATTTGACCATTTTGATTCTGAGTGCTTCAGCTTCACATTCCTAATCAGTTCTGAACATTTGAATCCCCACAAATTGTATACTCTCTGATACATGACAGAGGTTCAAGAAATGTATATTGAATAAATGAACAGATCTGCAAATATCTACTTTCATCAGACTTACTAGTCTTTGTAGGATAGACCGTGGATGATGGAGGCAGATTACTGGAAGTCATTATATGACTGCTTTGTTGTTGACATCAGTCGCATGGGATCTGTCCAGTCAGTTTTCCTGATCAGTTTGTGCCTCTCTGTCCAACTCTCATGATTGGTCATTGTTCTTACCATCTCACTCTGCTGCTCAAAGTTCTTCATTCCTTACTTAAATACCTGTGAATTTCAATTTTTTTTATCCTGACTTTCAAGGATTTCTATCATCTGTGACCTGTGAACCCCACTGCCCACCATTCTCTTTGCCACGACTTTATCCTTTTGTTGCTTTGGTGCTCATGCCTTACTCATCCATTACCTTTCAACAATCATTATTCTCTATCCATTGCACGGATGACATAAAGATGGATTTATGTGATCCATCTTTCCAAGCTGCAGATATTCTTTGCTCCCTTCTGTCTATCCAAATACCATTCAGCCTTCAATACTTAGACTCCGGTAATCTATGGAGTGTTTTCAAACTATTCATCTCATTGATGTCTCCTTCATTCACTGATAACTTACTCTGTGCAGAGATACAAAGTTGCCATCTGCCAGGGATGCAAATATTAGCAGAATGAAGGTCCAGCTTCTAAAATTCCTACATTCTAGTGGAAGGATCAACATGTAAACAATTAACAATGTAGGCAACCCAAATCTTTTGACTCAAAACTCTTAGAGCTTTTTTAGTCCTGAGCAGGCTGCAAACTCCCTGCTGTTTTGTTTTGCAACATACACGCATACCCTAACACAGAGCCATGGAATAAATATGTGTGGAAGAAATGGGTGAATGAGTGGAATAAACTAACATAAACTGCCATGTTTCTTCAGAATGCTAAGTATCATTTAAATATGTTCTATTTTTAAATATGTTCTATTTTTTTCAACTCTCTTTTCAAACATGTCCACAGAATTGAACACAGTGCTAAATTTCAGTTCTTTGATTGTAAAACAAATGGTTAAATCTTATGAGTTTAGTGGCCCCTCAGCTTTATGTGTCCCCTAACTGCAGATGTATTCTCATTTCACCCTGTAGATGAATTCATATTTCTAATCCATAGACCTCCAAGGACCTTAATATTTATGAAAAATGCATAATTTCACTATCAGTATAAAATCACTACAGAACTTGTTTTACAAAGAGATACTGCATTATAGAAGCTTGTACCCTAGAACAGGCTCACAGGCAGATGTAAGGAGAGAACACACATTTCCTCTACTTACTTTCATTGAATATCGATTTCCCTTTGATTTTGGGTTTGACTAAGATGGTTGAGAACTGTGAATAGACCTCACTTCACTTGGTTCCAGCCATTCCTCTACCATAAACTTGGGAAGTGGCCTTAACAAGTCATGTAATCATTCACAATCTCTAATTCTTCCCTTCGACTCATTATATCTATCTTGTTGAATTTGATGAAAATCACACGTGATTTTTTTTTAATGTGGTAATAAGTACACAGTGCTTGGCACATAGTAGTCATTTATTAAGAAAAAAACAATTTTTAATACTATATTATACATTTTACATCTATAATCTTGTTTTTTAATTCTCTAGTAACTTAGTTTCTCTTGTTAATCATGTCTTCCTGAATCCTCTCTAAGAGCTCAGAGAATAAGAAGAAGAACAAATTATTTCTTTATTACTTTTACTCTGCAGATTTCCAATGAAAGTTGCTGAGTCGTGTTCGACTCTTTGTGACCCCATGGACTAGACAGTCCATGGAATTCTTCAGGCCAGAATACTGCAGTGGGGAGCCTTTCCCTTCTCCAGGGAATCTTCCCAACCCAGGGATTGAATTCAGCTCTCCTGCATTGCAGGCAGATTCTTTACCAGCTGAACCACCAAGGAAGCCCAGGAACACTAGAGTGGGTAGCCTATCTCTTCTCCAGGGGATCTTCCCAACCCAGGAATTGAACCAGAGTATCCTGTGTTGAAGGTGTATTCTTTACCAACTGAACTATCAGGGAAGCCCAAATGCCCACTAATTAATACTAAATATATATTAAGCTAATGAATATATTAATATATATGTATGATAATGTATACTTTTGTGTGTGTATATATGTGCACATATAGGTATATACACACAGAATTTGCTTTGAACTCTGCATAAAGAAATGATGAATAGGTAACACTGAACCTCAAAAATCATATGAGTTGGTGGTCCTAAAACAATACATTTTGACTTACTATGGTAAGGTGTATGGAAAGCCCCAAGAAAATAATTCATTTTTTTAATTAAAGCTAAAACAAGAATAAATAAGCAAAACAATATGAAGGATTTACTCAATCTGTGAAGACTAAGGACTTCTTGAGGTGAAATTCAAGGAGTTTAGTCATTACAACACCTCATGAAATACTGGATAGAAAACTATCAGATTTAGCCAAGGTATTTGAAATTAAGTCTGGTGTGGAAATAAGAGGAAGTAATTTTGCTAATTCTTCTCTCATTTTATGCTAGAAGAATGAAGAATATTTTTATCAAAAGTATCCTTTGATGTTGACATCAATTCAATCGCCCTCCCAAAGCAGAAGTTCAGTTCAGAGCCCAGAAGTTTTTCTTTCCCATTCAATTATCTCCAAGGAAGATATATGAAGTATACATTTGCATTAGTCTGAAGCACCAGCCTAAGGGAAGGAAACTGAAGCCTATCTACTCGTGAACAATGGGCTTCATTTCATGCTTTGTTCTAGGGGGCAATGGACTTTATTCAATCACTGAAGAACAGTAGCTAATTTTCCCATTCTAGTCCCCAGGGCACAATTGGTATTAAATGAAAACAGTAAGTTGTTATTTCAAAAGCATTCAATAAATGGTGGATAACGCTTATCTAACCTTTGGATCAGTGCTACGGAAGTGGACTTTATTATTCTCATTTTGCAGATAATAAAATGGAGGCTGAGATAGATTATATAAATTTGGCATTCAACAAACCTAGGTTTGAATCATGGATTTGCCACTTTCTAACCCTGTATCCTTGGGCAAAGTCTGTCCTCTTTCCACTACACCATAATATATCCATTTTCCTCTCCAAGAGACAGCTACAATGGAACTCATATTTTGTGGACCGCCCACATCCATCACCTGATGCTTATTTTGAAATGTACGGAATGGACGCTGGTCAGGACTGACTCTGCAAATTTACTGCTGTCACATCAGAACGCATGCTCTTGCCCTCACATGGTTAGTGCCAAGGAAATTGAGAGCTTATTCTGCTTATGCAAAGCTTAAACTCATGAGTTGGGGAAGTATTCTAACTTTTTCATAAATGATTTGTCTTTTTGATAAAATTTCGTCTGATAATTCATAAAAAATGAGAGAAAGCTATCACTCCAGGGCACCTTCAGTAGATCAGAGCCCAATATCACAGAAACTTTCCCCAGTTTTTTCAGATCATCAAGCTAAATAATGAATCTGAAGTTTCCTGATGTCTTTCCTACCATGAAGCTTAAATTAGATGTGGTCTCCCCTGGGTACCATTCAAAAGAGTCTAATGACAGTGTAAAAATATTGAAAGGAGCTAAACGAGATTCTTTTATTTAAATATGCATAGCTATATATGTACTGACTTCACTTCATTGAAATGAAAAGGAAAGAGCTAACTTCAGTGTTAATATCATTCTCCCATTGCTTGACTTTATATATAAATGCCAATAATTCTGAGGCTTTGCAAGATGGATATTTATAATTACTGCAGATTTCATTAGCTAAAAAGCCAGCATTAGAAGGTAAAAATTAGGTTTTAATGAACAATTCTTTGGAAGGATGTCATGAATTGGTGTCTGGAGGATATAATCATGACTTAAAAATCAAGCAGACTAAATGAGTCCAAGAAAGGGCTAGATAGAATAAGGGCTAAAATAACTTTAAAGACAGGTCCTTCTTGAACGATTTCTCCCAACCCCCAGGGAAAATAACAAGGTAAGAAAATAAATAAGAATAAGAAATGTGTGTTTTAAAAATGTAATTTTTGTTACAATCCTTTTTATTTGATGGGGAAAATTTGGGTTGACAATTTTAACAGTTGTGACTTAACACAGCAAATTAAAGGCTTTGGCAGCAAATCAATAGATTCACAGTGATTGGTGCTGAAATTCAATGGCCTTCCATAGGGTATTGTCTAAACTCTGCCTTGTCAGACTTCATGAATCCAGCACCATCTTGGGAGGGGTTAATGACCAAGATAAATTTAGAGTGAGAGTTTTCCAATGCAGTCTGGAAGGAGATCTGCTGCAGCCGATGATAGAAATAATAACAGCAAGTAACACTGTTATCACTGCCAAACGCACAGAGCAGTTTTCTCTGCCATGCACTGTGCTGAACACTATGTAAACATAAAACACATTAACTTGAAGAGATGATTTAACAAGGAGATTTAAGAGCCAAAATGAAAGAGAAACTTGCTTCATATTCTTAGCTTATTTTTCTAAATATCGTGTGTTGGGTCATAATAGCTTCACAATGGACTTGAAATTGCTTTTATATTTTAAAAATAATTATTTTTTAAATACAAGAAAAAGGAACAGAACTATATCTACTTAGTCATAAATATTAAGCATGAATATTTTATTTGAGAAATTAACACTTATAAGAAGTTTTGAAGTTACTACGGCTACCTAACAACAGCACTGTTCTTGCAATAGACTACAGCAAGCTTATGTCACTCCTGTAGTGACTGGAGACTTCTAATTCAGTCTCAGTCCAGGAATTCTCAGCTCACACTCATGCCATTTATAATCTCCTTCCGTTTTGTTAAAATATATCTTTCCTTCAATGGTCTCATTCTAGGAGAGCTACCTCCTATGATTTGTATTTTGTAAATTATCTATGGCTCTGTCTGTGGTTGTTCATAATTCTGCTCTGCGGTACTAATAGTGAACTATTTACAAAACTGACCCTGTGGAGTTATTTGAGATATTCTGGCTTTTCTGGAAACTTCATGTCAGTTTGTTGTTAATGATTTGTTCTGTGTGTGCATGCACATGTGTGTGTAATGATTAGGGCATGAATTCATAGTTGCAACAGGGAGAAAACAACACGTCAGCAATCATATCTTACCCCTCAGGTATCTGTCTACCTTCATCTTCCTCTATAAATTCTATTTATAGACCAACTGGGATATTCCTTCATTTCAGTCTTTCAGTCGTGCCCGACTCTTTGCAACCCCACAGACTGCAGGACGCCAGGCTTCCCTGTCCATCACCAGCTCCTGGAACTTGCTCAAATTCGTGTCCATCGAGTTGGTGATGCCATCCAACCATCTCATCCTCTGTCATTCCCTTCTCCTGTCTTCAATCTTTCCCAACATCAGGGTTTTTTTCCAATGAGTCAGTTCTTTACATCAGGTGGCCAAAGTATTGGAGTTTCAGCTTCAGCATCAGTCCTTCCAATGACTATTCAAGATTGATTTACTTTAGGATCGACTGGTTGGATCTCCTTGCAGTCCAAGGGACTCTCAAGAGTCTTCTCCAACAACATAGTTCAAAAGCATCAATTCTTCGGCTCTCTGCTGCCACAAAACCTTAGCTTACACTGAACCCTAGTATTTTCATCTATCCATTGACATATAACCTGTTTTTTAGAATACAGGTAAAATGCCACCATTCATTAACTGTCAAGCCATTCATTAACTGCTAATTAAATCCCCCCTCTAACACCAAAAGCCTTCAGAAACATCCCCTAGATTCCCTCTATACATCATGATACTTGGCTAGTCACACATTTCTTCTCATTCAAACTAAAATTATTTTGAAGACAAGGTCTACAATTTATATATCTTTACCACAGCTCCATATTCAGGGTTCTGATTTTGAACATACTGAATAGACATTATTGCATGGTGGATGCCTAAAATGAAATTTAAGTCCTATAGAATTTTATCCTTTAAGACCCCATTAAAACTGGTTCCTATAAATAAGAGGAATCTCTTACTTTACCCTATAAACCCTAGGGTCAATGCAAAGTTTGCAGCCAGATTACATAGGCTCAGATCTGAATTCTATTGTAAATAACTGAGAGATCTGGGGCAACTTTTCTTGTTTTTCTTGGTTTCTACACACTCATCTATAAAGTGTGCTTGATAAAAATAAAACTGATTATAAATACTGATTGTACTGCACCATGGGAAGGCTTAAATATGCTAGTAGATGTAAAGTACTTAAAAGTGAGTCCACTGAGGATATGGTTCAGTTCAGTTCAGTTCAGTCATGCAGTTGTGTCCAACTCTTTGCGACCCCATAGACTGCAGACTGCCATGCTTCCCTGTCAATTGATAACTACTGGAGCTTTCTCAAATTCATGTCCATGGAGTCAGTGATGTCATCCAACCATCTCATCCTCTGTTGCCTCCTTCTCTGCCTTCAGTCTTTCCCAGACTGAAGTTTTTTCCAATGAGTCAGTTCTTCATATCAGGTAGCCAAAGTATTGGAGCTTCAGCTTCAGCATCAGTCCTTCCAATGAATATTCGGGACTGATTTCCTTTAGGATTGACTGGTTTGATATCCTCACAGTCCAAGGGATTCCCAAGACTCTTCTCCAATACCTCAGTTCAAAAGCATCATTCTTCAGCACTCAGCTTTCTATATAATCCAATTCTCACACCCATACATGACTACTGGAAAAACCATAGCTTTGACTAGACAGACCTTTGTTGCAAAGTAATGCCTCTATTTTTTACTATGCTGTCTAGATTGATCGTAGCTTTTCTTCCAAGGAGCAAGCATCTTTTAATTTCATGGCTGCAGTCACCATCTGCAGTGACTTTTGAAGCCCAAGAAAGTAAAGTCTGTCACTGTTTCCATTGTTTCCACATCTATTTGCCATGAAGTGATGGAACCAGATGCCATGATCTTAGTTTTCTGAATGTTGAGCTTTAAGCCAACTTTTCCACTCTCCTCTTTCACCAAGAAGCTCTGTAGTTCCTCTTCACTTTCTGCCATAAGGGTGGTGTCATCTGCATATCTGAAGTTATTGATATTTCTCCCAGCAATCTTGATTCCAGCTTGTGTTTCCTGCAGCCCAGCATTTCACAAAATGTGCTCTGCATATAATTTAAAGAAGCAGGGTGACAATATACAGCCTTAACGTATTCCTTTCCTGATTTGGAACCAGTCTGTTGTTCCATGTCCAGTTCTAACTGTTGCTTCTTGCCCTGCATACACATTTCTCAAGAGGCAGGTCAGATGGTCTGGGATTCCCATCTCTTGAAGAATTTTCCACAGTTTGCAGTGATCCACAGTCAAATTCTTTGGCATAGTCAATAAAGCAGAAGTAGATGTTTCTCTGGAACTCTCTGGCATTACCAATGATCCAGTGGATGTTAGGAATTTGATCTCTGGTTCCTCTGCCTTTTCTAAATCCAGCTTGAACATCTGGAAGTTCACGGTTCACATATTGCTGAAGCCTGGCTTGGAGAATTTTGAGCATTACTTTGCTAGTGTGTGAGAAGAGCACAATTGTGCAGTACTTTGAACATTCTTTGGCATTGCCTTTTTTTGGGATTGGAATGAAAACTGAACTTTTCCAGTCCTGTGGTCACTACTGAGTTTTCCCAATTTGCTGGTATATTGAGTTCTGCACTTTCACAACATCATCTTTTAGGATTTGAAATCGCTCAATTGGAATTCTGTCACCTCCACTAGCTTTGTTTGTAGTGATGTTTCCTAAGGCCCATTTGCCTTCGCATTCCAGGGTGTCTGGCTCTGGGTGAGTGATTACACCACCGTGGTAATCTGGGTCATGAAGATCTTTTTTTGTATAGTTCTTCTGTGTATTCTTGCCATGTCTTCTTAATATCATCTGCTTCTGTTAGGTCCATACAATTTCTGTCCTTTATTGTGCCCATCTTTGCATGAAATGTTCCCTTTGTATCCCTAATTTTCTTGAAGAGATCTCTAGTCTTTCCCATTCTATTGTTTTCCCCTATTTCTTTGCATTGATCGCTGAGGAAGACTTTCTTTTCTCTCCTTGCTATTCTTTGGAACTCTGCATTCAGATGGATATATCTTTCATTTTCTCCTTTGCCTTGAGCTTCTCTTCTTTTCTCAGCTATTTGTAAGGGTTCCTCAGATAACCATTTTGCCTTTTTTCCTTTCTTTTTCTTGGGGATGGTCTTGATCACTGCCTCCTGTACAATGTCATGAACTTCCATCTATAGTTCTTCAGGCACTCTATCAGATCTAATCCCTTAAGGATATGGTACAGGCAGGCTATATAAATATTAGCTGTATTGCTGTCTCTTATCTAGATTTTAAAGAGTTTCCACAGGCTAACTTTGTCCTGCAGTCATCATGTTTTGCTCAGCCTGACACTGTTGCTACACATAACACTTTTTAGTTTGTTGCCAACATTAAAAGGAGGATATTTTGCATTATTCAGATTTCTGAATTTTCCTGGAAAAAAATAGATCTCTTGGTTAACACTAAAACTTTTGTTTGCTGAAGGAGAAAAATCAGCTGGAAGCAAGCAGTGCCTGCCCACTCTAGACAGGGTATGTGTGCTCTGGTGTTTCAGGGGCCACAGTTGCTTGCTGCCTCCCTGAGCACATGTCATCCCTCACATCACACCTTGTCTGAGACACTCATCCAAGCTATCTAGATAGCACACGGAGGCATTGGTATTAAGACTCTGACATTTTAAAATAATAACTGATGAATACATCACTGATAATCACCTATAGCAAAATAACAGAGCCTGGATGTAAATGCTACTATTGCAATAAATGAAACCTTGATTGTCTCTCAGTTCAGTTCAGTTCAGTTCTGTCGCTAAGTCATGTCCAACTCTTTGCAACCCCATGAACTGCAGCATGCCAGGCCTCCATGTCCATCACTAACTCCCGGAGTTCACACAAACCCATGTCCATTGAGTCGGTGATGCCATCCAACCATCTCATCCTCTGTTGTCCCCTTCTCCTCCTGCCCTTAATCTTTCCCAGCATCAGGGTCTTTTCCAATGAGTCAGCTCTTTGCATCAGGTGGCCAAAGAATTGGAGTTTCAGCTTCAACATCAGTCCTTCCAGTGAACACCCAGGACTGGTCTCCTTTAGGATGGACTGGTTGGATCTTGCAGTCCTAGGGACTCTCAAGAGTCTTCTCTAACACCACAGTTCAAAAGCATCAATTCTTCAGCGCTCAGCTTTCTTTATAGTCCAACTTTCACATCCATACATGACCACTGGAAAAACGATAGCCTTGACTAGACAGACCTTTGTTGGCAAAGTAATGTCTCTGCTTTTTAATATGCTGTCTAGGTTGGTCATAACTTTCCTTCCAAGGAGTAAGTATCTTTTAATTTCATGGATGCAGTCACCACCTGCAGTGATTTTTGGAGCCCAAAAAAATAAAGTCTCTCACTGTTTCCACTGTTTCCCAATCTATTTGCCATGAAGTGATGGGACTGGATGCCATGATCTTGGTTTTCTGAATGTTGAGCTTTAAGCCAACTTTTTCACTCTCCTCTTTCAGTTTCATCAAGAGGCTCTTTAGTTCTTCTTCACTTTCTGCCATAAGGGTGGTGTCGTCTGTGTATCTGAGGTTATTGATATTTCTCCCAGCTATCTTGGTTCCAGCTTGTGCTTCCTCCAGTTCAGCATTTCTCATGATGTACTCTGCATATAAGTTAAATAAGCAGGGTGACAATATACAGTCTTGACGTACTCCTTTTCCTATTTGGAACCAGTCTGTTGTTCCATGTCCAGTTCTAACTGTTGCTTGCTGATCTGCATACCAGTTTTTCAAGAGGCAGATCAGGTGGTCTGGTATCCTTTGAGATAATCTCTTTGAGAATTTCCCACAGTTTATTGAGATCCACACAGTCAAAGGCTTTGGCATAGTCAATAAAGCAGAAATAGATGTTTTTCTGGAACTCTCTTGCTTTTTTGATGATCCAGTGGATGTTGGCAATTTGATCTCTGGTTCCTCTGCCTTTTCTAAATCCAGCTTGAACATCTGGATGTTAATGGTTCATGTATTGGTGAAGCCTGGCTTGGAGAATTTTGAGCATTACTTTACTAGCGTGTGAGATGAGTGCAATTGTGCAGTACTTTGAACATTCTTTGGCATTGCCTTTCTTTGGGATTAGAATGAAAACTGAACATTTCCAGTCCTGTGGCCACTGCTGAGTTTTCCAAATTTGCTGACATATTGAGTGTAGCACTTTCACAGCATCATCTTTTAGGATTTGAAATAGCTCAATTGGAATTTCATCACCTCCACTAGCTTTGTTTGTAGTGATGCTTCTTCCTAAGGCCCGCTTGACTTCACATTCCAGGATGTCTGGCTCTAGGTGAGTGATCACACCATCATGTTAACTGCGTTGTGAAGATCTTTTTTGTACAGTTCTTCTGTGTATTCTTGCCACCTCTTCTTAATATTTTCTGCTTCTGTCAGGTCCATGGTATGAGTCATTGTGTCTGACTCATACCATTTCTGTCCTTTATTGAGCCCATCTCAATAAAGGACATTTTACGATGTCTCTAGCCAATGATTATTGACTACACACTATCTACCATGCACTGTCATAAACACTTGATATAAATCAACCTTAATACTTATGAAAAAGTTGCAAGGTAGGTATTTGTCATTGTTGTTGCTCAGTTGCTAAGCCATATCTTACACTTTGAGACCCCATGGACTACATCACTCCAGGCTTCCCTGTCCTTCACTATCTCCTGGAGTTTGCCATATTTATGTACAAAAGTAGGTATTATTAATTTCTTATTTTACAAATAAGAGAACGGAAGCTCAGTGAAATATAGCCAGTCACCCAAGGCCACTCAAGGTGTCACTATCAAGGTGCCCTATCTGGCCCCAAACCCAGTGCCTTCCCACCACGTTGACCTGTCTTCCCGTTGTCAATCTTTCTGGCTTCTCTTATACAGTATTTATCCACGTACCAAGGAAGACTGAAAGAGGGAGATTTTAGTTTTACTGTGCATATGAGGAATTGAAGCATAGGCAGACCCCAAAGGAAAAAAAGTTACATAGATGAGTAAACATAGTCCTGGGACAAATGCAGACATTGTTTCTCTATTAGGAATACTATGAAAATTAATTCAGAAAAACAAGTGCTAGAGCTTTTTCCAACTGAATCCTCTAAAGTGAGACAAAAAGCTTTAAAGATATAATTTTCCAGTTGCTGATGCTCAGTCATATTTTAGAATATATAGATTTATATATATAGATATATAAAACATTTCTATTTTGAAAGCATAACACCCCTTTCTAATGAAGCAGAGAAACAATGCATTTTCACTAACATTACAAACTGGGAAGAGTATTTCAAGCAAGAGAAAATCCCATGTTTGTGTATACATATCAGTTCAGTCACTCAGTTGTGTCTGATTCTTTACGACCCCATGGACTGCAGCACATCAAGCTTCCCTGTCCATCACCAACTTCTGGAGCTTACTCAAACTCATGTCCATAGCGTCAGTGATGCAATCTAGCCACCTCATCCTCTGTTGTCCCCTTCTCCTCCTGCTTTCAGTCTTTCCCAACATCAGGGTCTTTTCCAATAAGCCAGCTATTCACATCAGGTGGCCAAAGTATTGGAGCTTCAGCTTCAACATCAGTCCTTCCAATGAATATTCAGGACTGATTTCCTCTAGGATTGACTGGTTGGATCTCCTTGCAGTCCAAGGGACTCTCAAGAGTCTTGTCCAACACCACAGTTCAAAAGCATCAATTCTTCAATGTTTAGCTTTCTTTATAGTCCAACTCTCACATCTATCTATACATGACTACTGGAAAAACCATAGCTTTGACTAGATGGACCTTTGTTGGCAAAGTAATGTCTCTGCTTTTTATATATAACAAGGAAAGAGAATTAAGTACTCATTATTCATTTTCATTAGGCTACACAAACATTTTCATATTTTTACTAAGAATAATTTGCAGTTGCTTGTTAAATATTCTTTATTGTTTCACTGATATGGTTGGAGCTCAAATGACTATTGTTTTTCTTGATCATTTGTATTTCTACTAGGAGTTATGCTTTTTGATCTGTTGGAGTTTTTGCAAGCTTTTTTCTGATTCTGTGGGGGCTTACCTGTTAGCTCAGCTGGTAAAGAATCCACCTGCAATGCAGGAGACCCAAGTTTGATTCCTGGGTCAGCAATATCTGCTGGAGAATGATAGGCTACCTACTCCAGTATTCTTGGGCTTTCCTGGTGGCTCAACTGATAAAGAATCTGCCCGTAATGCAGGAGGCCTGGGTTTGGAAGATCTCCTGGAGAAGGGAATGGCTACCCACTTGAGTATTCTGGCCTGGAGAATTCCATGGACTATATAACCCATGGGGTCGCAAAAAGTTGGACATGACCCAGCAACTTTCACTCACTCTGATTCTCCGAGAAGCAAGGTACTCAATGCAATGTTTCAGTTTCAGAATAAATTATTTAAATGCCCTAAAAGTCTGTCTTTTCTCCTTTCCTCTCTGGAAAAAATAGGAAAGCAAGGTATAAATCGCCATAGTAATAGTCTGGCAGCTCTGGTATCCACTGCTTGATCATTAAATCGTATTTATACTGGGCTAATTAATAATATTTTTCAAATACAATAGTAAATGCAAGTGAGCTAAAATATGCTTAGGAGAAAAGAAAGAAATAAAATACCACTGAAATATTGCAGAGAAATCACTTACATACCAATTCCTCCAAGCTGAAAAATAATTAAATCCAGAGAGTTTATGAACTCTCAAATATTGATAGGCATTCCACCATGGCAGTTACTAAATAGATTGACCAAAACTGTTTACAAACAAATGACCTGCTGCTTCAGAAAAGGGGTAAAGTATATCTCAAAATTCTTTGCATTTGTCTCAATTTCTATGCTCACTATGTTCCAAGCAAGAATAAATAGTGTGGGGGGTGGAGGGGAGGCAAGGACCTGATCCTAGTAAGTCACACAGAGGAAAACTCCCTAATCTCCATTTAAATGACAGTGAGAGTCGACAGCCATAAGCACAACAAACAAATGACCAAACTCTGGATTCTATTGGAGTTCACCTTAACCTCGCTCAGATTTTGCCTACTCATTCTACAGTAATTGAAAATGCCACAAAAATAATGTCTTTCTTACTACAGTGTAGAACTAAGCCATTACTATAAATAAAGAATAATCAAGTTAAACTATTTTTAAAAGTAAACTGTCCCTATACTGCTTTTAATCTATATGTACAAAACAATTTATCATGTCTATAGCACCTACTCTCTTGACTATGTCAATACATTCATCTGGCTTTCTGTCTCCTGCAAGTTCTCAATCATCTTTACATGGGCAAACAGTCACATTCTAAGAGAAGCAAATATCCTAATATATTCATGCTATTATTGTTCCTTGGAAAAGATCCAGGGCTTCAATAAGGCAGTGATTGGAAATGCACAAAGTATTTTAATATCCTAATTATTTTGATTTAACTTCCTCTAATAGTTTAAATTGATACTGAATTTATTTAGACCCGATTAGAGTTTTGGTTTTTTTTTTAAACAGACTATAAACGCAGACTGAACTTAATCTCAAGAGAAAATTAATTATTCATGCTTCAAATTGCTAATACACTTTTCCAAAAACCTGCCACCCTCTTCTATACTCAGCCTTTAATTTTAATTCCTTTTCCATTTTAGGAAAGTAATTATTGGCAATGTATATGTCATTCTGAAGAGCAGTGAGGACTTCTTCTCACTGATCTGAACACAAAGCAGGCTCTCAGAGCTGCAAGGAGAGAAGTTGCTAAGTGTCATCAATTTGATATCACCATCATAGCCTCCCATCCCCTTGAAACTGAGCTACTGTGGGGAAGAAGACCACAAAGTTGTAAGAATCTCTCCTGTATTAATAACGGGAGAAAGTGAAAGTGAAAGTCACTCAGTTGTGTCTGACTTTTTGCCAGGCCAGAACACTGGAGTGGGTAGACTTTCCCTTCTCCAGGGGATCTTCCCAACCCAGGGATCGAATCAATAATGGGAGAATCAGCCATTAAATGACCTCATACACACCACAGAAAACTCAAGAGTGTTTTCAGTGAATGCAGCACACTTTGGTGTAAGTTAATGCTCATCATTCATCCATTTTGCTGAAAATTCAAATGGCTGTTTTCAAGGGAAGTGGGTTTTTGACTCAATGGAAACATTAAATATTCAAACTTCTTAGTAACCAACTATGGCAATGCAAGATTTTTGACTTTTGTTTTCTTAAATATGAGAAGGGTCCAATAATAAGAAGAATTAATTAAAAACCCAGTGATACTACAAATGGTGTATCAACAAAAAATTGGATTAAAGATTTACTGAGCATGGCCCTGCCCATCAGAAAAAGACCCAGTTTCCCCCTTAGTCAGTCTCTCCCATCAGGAAGCTTCCATAAGCCTTTTATCCTTCTACATCAGAGGGCAGAGAGAATGAAAAAAACAATTACCAGAAACTAACCATCTGATCACATGAGCCACAGCCTTGTCTAACTCAGTGAAACTATGAACCATGCCGTATATGGCCACCCAAGACTGACAGGTCATGGTGGAATGTTCCGACAAAACGTGGTCCACTGGAGAAGGGAATGGTAAAAGATTTCAGTATTCTTGCCTTGAGAACCCCAGGAACAGTATGAAAAGGCAAAAAGATAGGACACTGAAAGATGAACTCTCCAGGTCCATAGGTGACCAATATGCTATGGGAGATCAGCGGAGAAATAACTCCAGAAAGAATGAAGAAACAGAACCAAAGCAAAAACAACGCCCAGTTATGAAAGTGACTGGTGATGGAAGTAAAGTCTGATGCTGTGAAGAGCAATACTGCATACGAACCTGGGATGTTAGGTCCATGAATCAAGGCAAATTAGAAGTGGTCAAACAGGAAATTGCAAGAGTGAACATCAACACTTTAGAAATCAGTGAATTAAAATGGACTGGAATGGGTGAATTTAAGTCAGATTACCATTATATCTACTATTGTGGGCAAGAATCAATTAGAAGAAATGGAGTAGCCATCATAGTCAGCAAAAGAGTCTGAAATGCAGTACTGGGATGCACTCTCAAAAATGATAGAAGGATCTCTGTTCCTTTCCAAGCAAACCATGCAATAGCATAGTAATCCAAGTCTGTGCCCCCACCAGTAATGCTGAAGAAACTGAAGTTGAATGGTTCTATGAAGACCTATAAGATCTTCTAAAACTAACACCAAAAGAGATGTCCTTTTCATTATAGGGGGCTGGAATGCAAAAGTAGGAAGTCAAGAAATACCTGGAGTAACAAGCAAATTTAGCCTTGGAGTACAAAATGAAGCAGGTCAAAGGCTAAGAGATTTGCCAAGACAACCCACTGGTCATAGCAAACACTTGCTTCCAGCAATACAATAAAAGATCCTACACATGAACATCACCAGATGGTCAATACCGAAATCAGATTGATTATATTCTTTGCAGCCAAACATGGAGAAGCTCTACACAGTCAGCAAAAACAAGACTGGGAGCTGACTGTGGCACAGATGATGAACTCCGTATGACCAAATTCAAAAATAAATTGAAAAAAGTAGGGGAAAACACTAGAACATTCAGGTATGACCTAAATCAAATCCCTTATGATTATACAGTGGAAATGACAAATAGATTCAAGGGATTAGATCTGAGTGCCTGAGGTTTGTATGACATTGTATGCAGAGGTTTGTGACATTGTACAGGAGGCAGTGATCAAGACCATCCCCAAGAAAAAGAAAGGAAAAAAGGCAAAATGGTTATCTGAGGAACCCTTACAAATAGCTGAGAAAAGAAGAGAAGCTCAAGGCAAAGGAGAAAATGAAAGATATATCCATCTGAATGCAGAGTTCCAAAGAATAGCAAGGAGAGAAAAGAAAGTCTTCCTCAGTGATCAATGCAAAGAAATAGGGGAAAACAATAGAATGGGAAACACTAGAGATCTCTTCAAGAAAATTAGAGATACAAAGGGAACATTTCATGCAAAGATGGGCACAATAAAGGACAGAAATGGTATGGACCTAACAGAAGCAGATGATATTAAGAAGAGGAGGCAAGAAATACACAGAACTATACAAAAAAGATCTTCATGACCCATATAACCATGATGCTGTGATCACTCACCTAGAGCCAGACATCCTGGAATGCGAAGTCAAGTTGGCCTTAGGAAGCATCACTACAAACAAAGCTAGTGGAGGTGATGGAATTCCAATTGAGCGATTTCAAACCCTAAAAGATGATGCTGTGAAAGTGCTGCACTCAATATGTCAGCAATCTGGGAAACTCAGTGGCCACAGGACTGGAAAAGGTCAGTTTTCTTTCCAATCCCAAAGAAAGGCAATGCCAAAGAATGTTCAAAGTAGTGCACAATTGCACTCATCTCACATGCTAGCAAAGTAATACTCAAAATTCTCCAAGCCAGGCATCAACAGTACGTGAACCGTAAACATCCAAATGTCCAAGCTGGATTTAGAAAAGGCAGAGGAACCAGAGATCAAATCCCCAACAACCACTGAATCATTGAAAAGCAAGAGAGTTCCAGAAAAATATCTACTTCTGCTTCATTGACTACACAAAAACCTTTGACTGTGTGGATCACAACAAACTGTGGGACATTCTTCAAGAGATGGGAAATACTGAATCACCTGACCTGCCTCCTGAGAAATCTGTATGCAGGTCAGGAAGCAACAGTTAGAACTGGACATGGAACAACAGACTGGTTCCAAATCAGGAAACAAATACATCAAGGCTGTATATTGCTACCCTGCTTATTTAACTTATATGCAGAGCACATCATGTGAAATGCCAGGCTGGAGGAAGCACAAGCTAGAATCAAAATGGCCGGGAGAAATATCAATAACCTCATGTATACATATGACACCACCCTTATGGCAGAAAGTGAAGAAGAACTAAAGAGCCTCTTGATGAAAGTGAAAGAGGAGAGTGAAAAAGTTGGCTTAAAACTCAACAGTCAGAAAATTAAGATCATGGCATCCAGTCCCTCATGGCAAACAGATGTGGAAACAATGGAAACAGTGACAGACTTTACTTTCTTGGTCTCCCAAATCACTGCAGATGGTGACTGCTGCCATGAAATTAAGACACGCTTGCTCCTTGGAAGAAAAGCTATGATCAACCTAGACAGCATATTAAAAAGCAGAGGCATTACTTTACCAACAAAGGTCCATCTAGTCAAAGCTATGGCTTTTCCAGTAGTCATGTATGGATGTGAGAATTGGACTATGAAGAAAGCTGAGCCGTGAAGAATTGATGCTTTTGAACTGTGGTGTTGGACAAGACTCTTGAGAGTCCCTTGGACTGCAAGGAGATCTAACCAGTCAATCCTAAAGGAAATCAGTCTTGAATATTCATTAGAAGGACTGATGCTGAAGCTGAAGCTCCAATACTTTGGCCACCTGATGCAAAGAACTGTCTCACTGGAAAAGACCCTGCTGTTGGGAAAGGTTGAAAGCAGAAGGAGAAGGGGAAAACAGAGGATGAGATGGTTAGATCGCATCACTGACTCGATGGACATGAGTTTGAGTAAGCTCCAGGAGTTGGTGATGGACAGGGAAGCCTGGTGTGCTGCAGTCCATTGGGTTACAAAGAGTCATACGCAAATGAGCGACTGAACTGAACTGACTATGCTGAGAGTACACTCCAGCAGGGCCCAACAGGCTAGTTCTTCAGAATACTTTGATCTGGATACACAGAAATGGATTGAGTCCCACATCAAGATAGATGACTTATAGAGTTACTGTTCATTGCTACGTCAGCTAGAGCAAAAGAGAGACATATCTGTTGAATTGCTATGCTGTTTGTTTTTTAACTCCTCTGCCCTAGGCTGTGGGTAATATCACTGATCAGATCCTCTATACCTAAGGAAAATCAACCTGAAAAAGGAAAAAAAAAAAAAAAGGTTTGTGTTAGCTCTGTCTTCAAAAACATCAAAAAGCAGCGCAAAACAAGTCAGTGTTGTAGCTTTTTAAGAGTAATTCTTGTACTGTACCGTGGAAAACAGAATTGAAATGAGTTCCACAGCTGAAAATAGAGATAATATGATCTTACAATTGAATAGTGCTCTCTTCTTTTTCTAAGTGGTATTGAAGATAATCTTATTTTAAAATTCAATCTAGTAGTCTAGGCCCATCTTCAAAGATGAGGAAACTGAGTCAACAGAGCCAAAGATTTTGCCAAAGTAAAGCACATGTACGTGAAAAAAGTGAGCTGGACTAAAGGTTTTCTGGATTAAAACCAGATGGTGTGTGCTTTTGCTATTGTCTTCCCTTACATTATGCAGTTCAGTTCAGGTGCTCAGTCCTGTCCAATTCTTTATGACCTCATGGACTGCAGCACACCAGGCTTCCCTGTCCATCACCAACTCCTGGAGCTTACTCAAACTCATGTCCATCGAGTCAGTGATGCGATCTAACCATCTCATCCTCTGTTTTCCCCTTCTCCTTCTGCTTTCAACCTTTCCCAACAGCAGGGTCTTTTCCAGTGAGACAGTTCTTTGCATCAGGTGGCCAAAGTATTGGAGCTTCAGCTTCAGCATCAGTCCTTCTAATGAATATTCAAGACTGATTTCCTTTAGGATTGACTGGTTAGATCTCCTTGCAGTCCAAGGGACTCTCAAGAGTCTTGTCCAACACCACAGTTCAAAAGCATCAATTCTTCACGGCTCAGCTTTCTTCATAGTCCAATTCTCACATCCATACATGACTACTGGAAAAGCCATAGCTTTGACTAGATGGACCTTTGTTGGTAAAGTAATGCCTCTGCTTTTTAATATGCTGTCTAGGTTGATCATAGCTTTTCTTCCAAGGAGCAAGCGTGTCTTAATTTCATGGCAGCAGTCACCATCTGCAGTGATTTGGGAGACCAAGAAAGTAAAGTCTGTCACTGTTTCCATTGTTTCCACATCTGTTTGCCATGAGGGACTGGATGCCATGATCTTAATTTTCTGACTGTTGAGTTTTAAGCCAACTTTTTCACTCTCCTCTTTCACTTTCATCAAGAGGCTCTTTAGTTCTTCTTCACTTTCTGCCATAAGGGTGGTGTCATATGTATACATGAGGTTATTGATATTTCTCCCGGCCATTTTGATTCTAGCTTGTGCTTCCTCCAGCCTGGCATTTCACATGATGTGCTCTGCATATAAGTTAAATAAGCAGGGTAGCAATATACAGCCTTGATGTATTTGTTTCCTGATTTGGAACCAGTCTGTTGTTCCATGTCCAGTTCTAACTGTTGCTTCCTGACCTGCATACAGATTTCTCAGGAGGCAGGTCAGGTGATTCAGTATTTCCCATCTCTTGAAGAATGTCCCACAGTTTGTTGTGATCCACACAGTCAAAGGTTTTTGTGTAGTCAATGAAGCAGAAGTAGATATTTTTCTGGAACTCTCTTGCTTTTCAATGATTCAGTGGTTGTTGGGGATTTGATCTCTGGTTCCTCTGCCTTTTTTAAATCCAGCTTGAACATCTGGAAGCTCATGGTTCACATATTGTTGAAGCCTGCCTTGGAGAATTTTGAGTATTACTTTGCTAGCATGTGATGAGTGCAATTGTGCAGTACTTTGAACATTCTTTGTCACTACCTTTCTTTGGGCTTGGAGCTGATTTCTTTAGGATTGGAACCCATCAGCATGGTAGTTATAGTTACAGGATCCCAATAGGTGTGATCTGGGCATAATTTACAAGCTCCTTAAACCATGGGGTTTTCTGCCCCTTATTCATATTCCCTGCTGGGATCTGCCCTTCTCTCTCATCCTTATCTACTCCAATCTCAGTCTTTGGTTCACTGTCCTGCCTTCCCTGAAGCCTTCCTTTGTCAGAGTTTGGCTGTTAATTAAAGTCCCTAGAGTTAACGCTTGGATCCAATAATTCACATCTGTGTGAGTTTGGGCTTGTTAGTTAAAACTTACCAAGGTTTAGTATTCTTATCCTTACAAAGGGAAATATAGAGTCCACTGTTAGAATTTAAAGAAGCACATATATGTGCTTGACGCATAATAAGTGAACAAGAAATGTCGATTAGTGTTGCAATTTGTCATAATAAACTCTTCACTATGTGGAAATTATACAACAATTTTTTAAACCTAGGCCTCTCATTTGTTTCTTAGCATTAACTTTTTCTATTTGTGACAGCTCCTCTTCCAGAATTTTTTAGGTGCGGCTTTCTACTTCAATTTATGGGATAGGAATATATAAGCAATTTATTTTTACATTCTCCATAGCATCTAGTAGAGTGCATTGATATAAAGGCAGTCAATAATATGTGTTGTGTAAATAAATGAATAAACAGGTGACTACGTGATTCCTGGGGTGTGGCCTCTGGCTAAGCTTCCTCTGAATACATCACTTGTTAGGTCTTCTGCCCCCAGGAGAGTCTGATATTTGCATTATCTCTCAGCCTGTGGACGATTCCTTCCCTTTTTATATTCCGCTGCACACACCAGGCAGCCAGTATTCAGCCCTCACTCCATTGTGGCCCATTAAGAAAGGACGACCTCACACTGGCAGTGCTGAAGGCAGTTAGACTCAGGGCACAGAAGCAGAACAGGAGTTTGGAAATTTGGTTGACTGACAAGAAAACACATTAAAATTTCAAGAGTAGCTTTCAAGCCAAGTGCACTCACCAAACATTCAAGATATTCGTTCTAGAGGGAAAAAAGCTGTCTTTTCTGGAATACAGACCCTCACCCCTGCTATATGAGACAGAGGTCTGTCACGGCAAATATCCTGACCTCAGAGGGAAAGCAGGAAGAATCAGAATTCCTATTAGTCACGGCCTATGTGAACTAGGGAAGCAACTTTTCTGTTGACCTTGGTTTCTCTTGTGCAAAGGTAAACCAATGTCCCCTCAGATTCTTTCAAAATGTATAGTTATATGAATATAAAATGAATAATATAATCCATATGATAATGCCAGACCTGGGTTCGATCCCTGGGTCAGAAAGATCCCCTGGAGAAGGAAATGGCAACCTACTTCAGTATCCTCACCTACAGAATCCCATGGACAGAGGAACCTGGCGGGCTACAGTCCATGCAGTCGCTAAGAGTTAGATATGACTGAGCAACTAACACTTTTAGAAAACAAAAGGCTCATTTCAGTGGTTCAAATTCACGCATTTTAGTCCAGATTTCACATTACAATCTGACTTGCATGGAGTCAAAAAGTGGGAATGGAGGAAAAGAAATGACACAAATCAACCTATTTCAGAATAATGCTCAACATAAACAAAAGCAAAGGTTAACCTGTTTCTTAATCTTTTTAAAAAGTTTAAAAAGTTAAAAAAAAACAAACTCAGAAAGTCTTTGTCATGCCGTTCTTAAGGGATTTTGGATTCAGGAGGTTATGAAGATAGGCAGGTTTTTAAAAAATCTTTTCTGTCCTAAGAAATGGGAATTCAAACATTAGCGATCTGAGTTTAAGCAGTTCCTATTGTGTAAAATCTGGGACCTTAAAATCTTTCATATGACAAGCAAATTAGAAACAATCTAACAATTTCCTAGAATCAGCCCAGGCCCTTTAGATGTCTATCAAGGTCCCCACCCCCTTCAACCCACACACAGATTCAGGACCCATCTCTCCCAGAGGAGATGTTATAGAGAAGAGAGGAGGGTGGTAGAGGAAGCTGTTTGCCACTTGTAACTATTTCCCAACAACCTGCAAATGGTCCAAGTTCCTTGGCAGCATGCTACACATCAAATTAAATCTGAAGTGCTAATTTGGCACAATTTTTTATTCATAACATCAATTCTCAACATTAATTTTGACATGTCCTTTTTTTTTTCCTGTTAATATTTCCAAATGAAACTGAAACATTACTTGGCAAAAGGAGTATCTGCTGAGAAATAAGATGAGGCCCCCTGCTTCTGGCTACAGTGGAGCTGAGTTCCCTGCCCACCCCAACCCCTTCAGGGAGGTGAGCACGGTTTCCTTATTAGGCCTTGGAGCCAGCTCTCCCTTCAGCTCTCTGGCAGTGACCCCAGAGAGCTGATGAATGGCTCTTATTTCCTACTCATAACCTAGTTTGTAAGCTCATAAATCACCCCCCAAACACCCTGAAACCCATTTCCTAGGCTCTTCTCTTGATAAACCACAGAGTTTGCTACCTGGGAAAAGCCAGGAGATCAGCTTGGAGATCTGCGCTCCTCTCCTCGAGCCCATTAGGTTCAGGTGTAAGTCGTTTCAATCATTAAAATATCTGCCGGCTGGAAGGTTTGCTGCTGGAAGTGTATGTGTGCCTGTCTGTGGTCATGACCAATGCCTGAAGGCTGTGTTTGTTAGGAGTGGGGAGAATGGGAGGAGCAGAGAGTGACTAAGTACTGGACTGTACTGTGCTCAGTTGTATCTGACTCTTTGTGACCCTTTGGACTGTAGCTCGCCAGGCTCTTCTGTCCATGGGATTCTCCAGGCAAGGATACTGGAGTGGGTTGCCATTTCCTCCCCCAGGGGATCTTCCCAACCCAGGGATCGAACCCAAGTCTCTTGTGTCTCCTACATTGGCAGGCAGATTTCCCACCACTGAGCCACCTGGGAAGCCTGGCTATATAGTACAACACCAAAAATCAGCGTGTTTCATTGTTGTGCAGTCGCTAAGTTGTGTCCGACTCTTTATGACCCTATGGACTTCAATGCATCAGACTTCCCTGTCCACTGCACACTTGAAACTAGTTTCTCCCACTCACAAATCCAAGCATTTCCATACCACCTTGGTGACTTTGGCCACATCTATGTTCTCCATATATCAATTAAAAATTTTACTTACATCTCTATTTTCCAACTCAGTTTCTATTTCAAACCTAGTCTTTAAAAATATCTGTGAAATATAGGATTTGTGTTCTACTTATGTATTTTATAGGAGAAGGCAATGGCAACCCACTCCAGTACTCTTACCTGGAAAATCCCATGGACAGAGGAGCCTGGTAGGCTACAGTCCATGGGGTCGCTAAGAGTCGGACACGACTGAGCGACTTCACTTCACTATGTATTTTATAATGCCTACTAAAATAAACACAGAACAATGACATGTTTAAAAAGTGACCTATGCAACATCTAAAATTGAACATTTATTATTGGTAAACTGTATACTACACCGAGAAGGAAAACTGCTCTAGAAGATTCACCATCAGTGATATTAAAGGTCAGAGGACTAGTATGAGAAAGCTAAGTTCCTGATGAGAACGTTTTTGCCTATAATGTTTCTAAGACTGAATGAAGCACTGCTGGGGCAATGCTACAGAATTCAGACTTGCAAGGGGCTGCCAGTAACTTAAAATCCAGCTGTGAAGCACATTAATACAGGAGACAACTGTATCCAAGCAGGAGGACCCTGAGGCCTCGGCAGAACTGGCCCCCACCTGCGCCTTCTACCTGCCTTTTGTGTGCAGAAAAACTTCAGTCAAAGAATACATGTAATCAGAGAACTGAGGACATGCAGAAAGAAAAGAAACTGTCAAGCAAGATAAACTAATAATAATTTAGCCATTAAACAAAATCAAGGACCTTTAGTTCTTCTTCAAGGCACAGATGGTAAAGAATCTGCCTGCAATGCGGGAGACTTAGGTTTGATACCTGGGTCAGGAAGATCCCCTGGAGGAGGAAATGGTAACCCACTCCAGAATTCTTGTCTCCAGTCTTTGGGGTCACAAAGGGTCAGACAGGACTGAAGCACGCATGCAAAGGCTATAGATAATATTCTGAGCCATATCCTTTGAGCTATTTTGCAGATACTGAAACCCACACCAGGTGGAAGAAGTTAACTGTAAGCTCCTCACAAGCATACAGTCTCCTCTCAAGACCCCAGACGGGTTAGAACCAGAAGGTTGATGATGCTAATTTCTAATAACCTCACCACCAAACAATTAGAAGAATGTCTACGAGTTGATCACGCCTTGCTCCATGAACACTGTAAGATTCCTCAGTATCTGCTCCAGGGTGGGCCACATAGTCTTGAGGGCATTAGCCTGTTGTGGTCCCCTTTGCCTGGCTAAGCAATAAAGCTATTTCTTTCTACTTCACTCCAAAGTCTATCCCCCAGATTTAATCTGGCACCAGTGTACAGAGGCTGAATTTTGGCAACACAACTAGTGTATGTTAGTTAATTGGAAAGAAAATGTTTTACAATTGAAAAGGCAATATACCAGCACAGAGCAAAGTTATCAATGAAAGGTTTTACAGTACTGTATTGAGAGAATTGAGCTCAATGGAAGTGAGAAACCTACATTTATCAACAGTGTTGTAAATAAAGCTTGGACCTAAACTGGGTTGTTACGGACTTTCTAAATCACACGATATTGCCTTCATTTCATTAACTGTAAAACTTTCACTTAGATTTTTCATGGTGGAACAGGTTTGACCTACTGGCAAAGACCTTGTTCAGAGTCAAATCTACAATGGAAAGTATCAAGGCCTAACCTAATACTTAGATATCATGTGTTGGGTACTCGACTCTCTAAGTCTCTAAGAGCTCTTGAACTCTAGCCATTTATCCTGCTATTGTTTTGACCTTGGAGGGAGATCAAAGTCCTGGGCAGGCTGGTAAGGAGCTTGACCAAGCTCCATCAGTCTGTATCATAACCAGCCCTATGTATATGGGAGCTCTATGCCTCAAGCAGAGGAGAGAGGGAATGGATGGCTTAGTCCAACTCAGCTTTAATCTTGAGAAAAGTCAGTGCTATTGCTCTGGGGTCAGAGAGGATACAGAAAAACCTCATTTTTGAAAGTCCTAGAGGTCACCGCGTGCTAAGTTGCTTCACTCGTGTCTGACCCTTTACGACTTCATGGACTGTAGCGCACCAGGCTCCTGAGTCCATGGGATTCTCCAGGCAAGAATATTGGAGTGGGTTGCCAGGTAGGCCATATGATAAATTTTACTTCAAATATAGTCTGTTAATATATTGTTCCCAATTTTACAATTGTTCATGGTGGTTCTTTATGCTGTATTATGGACAGGAATAGAAGAAAGCCCCTTCAGCTACCACACATCTTTTTTTTTCTGGCTGCACAGTTTGTGGGATCTTAGTTCCCTGACCAAGGATCGAACCTGGGTCTTGGCAGTGACAGCACCAAGTCCTAACCACGGGAATGCCATGGAATTCCCTGTAGTTTAAATTTTAGTAAGGAATACTATGCTTGACTATGTTTATGAGAGTTTGAATTTTCAACAGAGTATCTAGATCTCATATAAAACACGGAATTTTGTATTTGTGTCATGTCAAATAGATAATGAACTATAGTTTTCATCTTTCCCAAAGCCACACAGAAATTTCATCATTTTATCCTTTACCATCTTTCTATGGTGTCTGATGACCTTTTGCAAAATTATTTTGTTTTATTAACAGCTTATATTTGAATGTCTGTAGTAGTGTGGAACTCTGTCTTCCCCAAAGAATCTTATCCCATAAGACAGTTCTGTTACCATAAGCCTCCGTATGTTGGCCTAAATTCTTTCTTGTACTTTCCAAGAGCTGACTCTTATGCCAGCCACTGAAATAATCCAAAATTTACTATTTTTTTTAATCTATCACATCCCACCTGCTTCCAAATGAAATTTGAAGCAGTCTGTTCAGAAGACATGCATGGCAAATATCTGATGCATAAGAGTTAACTCTCAAGTTCCCTAGACACACCCTAGTTCAAATTAAGCATTCCTGGTGCCCCAGTTATTTCTCATATGATTAGGGATTAGTTTCCTTATAAGAAAAGATACCAGAAAATAAAATGGTGGTTTCCAGAGGCTGAAGAAAGGGAGAAGCGGGGTTGTTGTTTCATGGTTGTAGAATTTCAGTTTTGCAAGACGAAAATGTTCTTGAAAAGTGTTATACTACTATACTGTACACATAAAAATAGTTAAGATGATAAATATTATATGCTTTTCACACACAGAAAAATAACAATGGATACATGTAACAAAGACTGTTGAAACAGTAAGGAAAAAAGGAGGTCTCTTTCTGATCTCATAACAATGTTTTTATTCTGTTGGCTTCAATGCTAGACCTTCTCATCAATGAATATACCAAACCAAACCTTGTTTCAGAGCTCTGTTAGATGGGAGACAAGGGGAGGGATTAGGACTATGGTAGGGGCTCTGAAAATGAGGCAATAATTTAGTCATCAGTCTGAGACAACTTGATTGCAGAACCTAAACTGCAAAATCTGATGTTGCTACTACAGTGGTCAGGGATTTGGAGATTTTTTTATGTCGGATTAAAATCGACACCTTGACTTGAACTTGAAAGTGAAAAATCTGCAGTGCAGACCAGCAGGCTGGAGGTCTAGGAAGGCTGATGGTTCAGTTCTAGTCTGAACGAGGGCAGCTTGTAAACCCAGGAAACCTGATGGTGTAATTTCTCTCCAAAAACAGTCTGCTGGAGAAGTTTCTCTTGCTCAATCTTTTCTCCCCCTTCTATTTTATTTTTCCCCCTAATGTTTTATACAATTTTTAAAGTTTACTTTATATTCATAGTTATTACAAAATATTGGGTAGATTCCTTGTATTGTACAATATGTCCTTGAGCCTATCTTATACTCAAAATTTGTGTCTCCCACTCCCACCTTTATTGTTTCCCTGCAACTAGTAACCACTAATTTGTTCTCTGTATATGAGCCTGCTTCTTTTTCTTTTTGTTCACTAGTTTGTTGCATTTTTTAGATTCCACATTTAAGTGATATCATACAGTACTTTTATTTCTTTAACTTTTTACACCCAACAAAATGCCTTCTAAGTCCATCCATATTGCTGAAATGGCAACATTTCATCCTTTTTTTTTTTATGGCTGAGTGCTATTCCAGTGTGTGTGTGTACACACTACATTTTTATTCATTTATCTCTTGATGGGCATTTAGGTTGTTACCATACCTTGATAACTACAAATCATGTTGCTATGAACATTGGGGTATGTATCTTTTTGAATTAGTGTTTTTTCAAATACTCACCCAGGAGTGGAATTGCTGGGTTATATGGTAGTTTTAGTTTTACTTGACAAGTTTCCATACTGTTTTCCACAGTGACTGCACCAGTTTACCAATTCCCACCGACAGTGTACAAGGGTTTCCTTTTTTTGGCCAACATTTTTGTTATTTGTGTTCATTTTGATTATGGACATTCTGACAGCTGTGAGGTGATATCTCATTGTGGTTTTAATTTGCATTTCCCTGATGATTAGTGATGTTGAGCCTCTTTTCATGTGTCTATTGGTTGCGCAGGTCCTCTTTGGAGAAATATCTATTCAGTTCTTCTGCCCATTTTTTAAATTGGTTTCATGTTTCTTGATGTTGAGTTGTATGAGCTCTCTGTATATGTTGGATATTAGTCGAATGGGTGCTATCATTAACAAATACCTCAGTAGGTTGTCTTTTCACCAATATTTTTATTCTATTCAGGCCTTCATCTTGTTGGAAGAGATGCACCCATATATGGAGGGCAGTCTGTTTGCTAAAAATTCAGCGATTTAAACATTAATCTCCTCCCAAAACACCTTTCAAGCTAACACACAAAAGCAATAATCAGAGCTATTTCCATGAGACAACAGAAGTGCTAGCAGTAGTGAAGTGTTGAAATTTCAAGACTCCACTGAGATTTAAGTGAAAGGACAAGTCCTGTAGAAAACTAGGAAAGAACATTCCAGTAAGTGGCACCAGTGTGAGTGTGTTTGTCTATCTGTCTCTCAGTAGGTCTGACTCTTTGTGACACCATGGACTCTGTCCATGTCTCTCTGTCTGTAGGATTCTCCTGGCAAGAATACTGGAGAGGGTGGCCATTCCCTTCTCCAGGGGATCTTCCCAGCCCAAGGATCTCCTGCACTGCAAGCAGATTCTTTACCATCTGAGCCACCAGGGAAACCCACCAAAGGGCTATCGTGCATGCCAAGTAGCTTCAGTCGACTCCAACTCTTGGCAACCCCAGGATCCTCTGTCCATGGGGATTCTCCAGGGAAACACTGGAGTGGGTTGCCATTTCCTCCCCCAGGGAGGACTATAGTAGGAGAGTATTTCTAAGGAATAAAGGAGGGATCAGGCTGGGGAGCAAGAGCACTGGAGCTGAGGTCAAAGCAGCAATGGAAAGTCACATGCAGATCACTGGAAGGACTGGGGGTTTTAGTCTGAAGGGTGGTAGCCATTCCACAGTCAGAGCAGAAAAATAACATGAGCTAGTTTTATAATATTCTTTTACTGATGCTATTTCAATTAAACAGGCCTAAATGGTATAAAGGCAGGCACTGTTTCAGACATTTCTCAGATGTCATTTGAACTGGAGTCCAAAGCATTTGAGTGAATTATTGAAGGTCACAAAGCTGGCAAGTGACAGAGCCGGATCTGATTCTCTTTTCCCTCCCATGATATGCTGACTTCCAGGTCATTCTGACCTTCCTATGACATATAGGATTTCCAGGTCACTGTTTGGTGAGTTAGAGTCATGATTTGTTGTTGTTGTTTAGTTACTAAGTTGTATCTGGTTCTTTGCAACCCCATGGATTGTAGTCTCCTCTGTCCATGGGTTTTCCCAGGCAAGAATCCTGGAGTGGGTTGCCACTTCCTTCTCCAGTGGATCCTCACAACCCAAAGATCGAACCTGCATCTCCTGCTTGTCAGGCAGATTCTTTACCACTGAGCCACCAAGGAAGCCCAGAGGCATGATTACTGAAGCCATTAATTTAGCATTCTCAGAAACAGTCACAGTAGTCCATAGTAAAAAGATCCAACTCCTTTCTTCTTCATTGTGAGCAACTTTATTCCTACCTTCTAATATGCTCTTTTGCTTCAAAATGTCAGTCTATTCATTCTCCCAGATTTCAATCTACTCAGTGATATAAAGAAACATGTTTTTTCCCCTTTCCTCCAGTCAGGAGGGTAAGAGATATTTCCCTGGATGATGCTATTATAATATTCAACAGCAGCTCCCTGGAGAGAAAGGATAATTCAAAATCTTAAACAAGATATTCAATTTGAGATTAGTTAAGTGGTTATTTGGCTGAAAGGGATTTGACAAACAAGAAGCACTTTTATATCTTCAGGTGAAGGAAATATTCAGTTGGATTTAATTAGCAGTGGGATTTTTCTGGCACCTCTCCATTACGAACCTTCAAGCATTGAAAGGATAATTAAAATTTCTGCAGGTTAATAATCACAATAAAGTTTCATTTAAAAAATGAGAATTCATAGCTCAAATGCAAAATACTGGTGTAGGATTCCCAAGTGTATTTCCTCCAATATCACAGTTAATATACAGACTGTAGTCATGCATTTTATTAACAGTTGTGGTCTTGATCAATTTGCTTTAAAATCACACAGCTTTCAAGTCTGATAATTTTAAGCTTGGAAGAACATACATCATGAATAAATGTTGGCACTGAGTTTCTTCAAAATTCTCCAGTAAACACATTATCCTTTGGCACAGAAGAAATGCTTACAGATGAGAAGAGAGACCCTGTCTTTGTTGGTTTTATTAGTAGAGGCATGGTGGCTCAGGATCAAGGTCACTGATCAAGGTCATTGTGATCATGATCAGGATGATAGTGAGAAATAGAAGGGTTCTGGCAGAGGGAGTAATGGGTAGCTAGTCTTCCACTCTGAAGTCTCCTTTTATATATTCTAAGTGTGGGAGGACAGGATTCTCCTTCTTTTGTCCCTTTATTTCTCATTGTTCTTATCCCCGGTGGGGAAGACGGATTTAAGCATGACATGTGAAAATTCTACTGCGAGAGATGACAAGATGACAGATATTAGAAAAGGAAAAGTTTGCTTATATTTTTAGATACTTCATCCATGAAGAATTGAGTTTTTAAGGCAAAAGATTGGTAATGGAAAAATGTAGCTGCGCTGAGGTCCTAGAGGAAGAGTGATGAAGAGGAAGGACAAGGAGACGAAGGGAAAGTGAACTCCAGGAGGCCCTGTGCACCCCAGGTGCCCACGGAACACTCACAGAAAGGGGCACAAAGGGCGGAGCCAAGAGAGATTGCCTCTGGCCTCTGGATAATGTGAGGATTTCCGGAAGCTTTCTGAGAGGATATCTTGCCTTTCCATGTTTGTAGACCATAAGTGTAAGTTACCAGGTCTGTTTCCAAAGATATTTGAAAGAATGCCTATACGCCTATTCATCTTTCAGTCCTTCTGGTGATGTACTGCAACTAGAGTATACAGGCTACTGAGAACTAACTGTTAAATTTTCGGGAATCTTGGGGACAACTGTTAAATCATTGATAGCTTGCAAAGGCTATGATGAAAGTATTTCTACCACGAAATTCAGCAATGCTCCTAAACAGGCCCTACCCTAGAGAGCCAGTTTTTAAACCTTTTTTTAGCACACCACTGAAATTTTCTACTCACCACTCAATACTGTACCATCTGGGTTTTGCTTCACTTTCCATCTCACTTATTACTATTAGAGACCACAGATGGCATTCTTTCCAGACACAGTTATCCCACAACTCACACTCTTCCTGACTTCTCAGCATGGGACAGGGTCAGTTGAGTCCATCTTCCCTCTCCTCCTAATCATGGTTATCTCTTGGGTCCAGAGTGATTCCAAATTCTCTTCCTGGTCAGTTTCAACCGTTCTGTTTCTTTCCCCCTTCCCTCAAATGTCAGTATTTCCCCTGAGTGTGAGGCAAGCCTTCTTCCCTCTTTCTCCCTCAACCAGCCCGTTTATTGCCTGTTTTTTCTTATTGCTCAAGTTTAGGTGATGGCCATGTCAGCCCCTTCTCCCAGGCTCACAGTTCAGTGTTCCAGGCTAGTATTTCAATAGTCTGCTAGTGTTAGCACATGATATGCCCCACAGTATCATAAACTCAACCTTTCTGAAAGTAAACTCATTATCTCCCACATCTTTCCTCAGCTCTTGCCCTGACTTCCTTATTTGTGCCAAAAAACACCATCATCAGACCAATTCTCTCTATCCTGGTCTGCTTATCACAGGTAACTTACAATTATTTATTTATTTTTAAATTTGGGGGCTCAAAAATCACTGTAGATGGCAACAGCCACCATGAAATTAAAAGACACTTGCTCCTTGGAAGAAAAACTATGGCCAACCTAGACAGCATATTAAAAAGCAGAGACATTGCTTTGCCAACAAAGGTCCATCTAGTCAAGGCTATGGGTTTTTCCAGTGGTCATGTATGGATGGGAGAGTTGGACTATAAAGAAAGGTGAGCATTAAAGAACTGATGCTTTTGAACTGTGGTGTTGGAGAAGATTGTTGAGTGTCCCTTAGACTGTGAGGAGATCAAACCAATTAATCCTAAAGGAAATCAGTCCTGAATATTTATTGGAAGGACTGATGCTGAAGCTGAAACTCCAATACTTTGACCACCTGATGGAAAGAACTGACTCATTTGAAAAGACCCTGATGCTGGGAAAGATTGAAGGCGGGAGGAGAAGGGAATGACAGAGGATGAGATTGTTGGATGGCATCACCGACTCAATGGACATGAGTTTGAGTAATCTCTGGGAGTTGGTGATGGACAGGGAAGCCTGTTGTGCTGCAGTCCATGTGGTCGCAAAGAGTCGGACACGACTGAGCAACTGAACTGAGCTGAATTTACAAATAAGAAATTTAAAAATAATCTTTGTTTTCCTTCCTTATTTACATTTAATTTATAACATATCTTCCTAAAATATTTCTTCCTACTACATCTATATTGTCCCTGACATTCATTTATTCATCACACTGCTTTAGCTAAAATTTGCTTGTTTGGTCCTCTTCACCATTGCACTAGACTTTGATTAATACTTTGTTTTCCTGTCCCAAAAACCTGTTGAGATGGGAGGCACCAGGTGGAAGGCAGACAATCTCTATAACATGCAGATGCTAAGCTATCTATGTTGGTTTTACTTAAATCCTTTTCTCTCTCTCCCTTCAAGAGGTGGAGTTCCTCTTGAATGTAGGTTGAATTTAGTTGATCAAATTCTAATAAATAGGAGTAGAAGTGACTGTGTGAGACTTCAGAGACTAGGTCATTAAAAGCACCAGGCTTCCTCTCCTCTTCCTTGACCTTGGATCATTCACTCCAGGGGAAGTCAGCCACGATGCCATGAGAGTGTCAGGCAGCTCTATAGAGAGGGCTGTGTGGTAAGAATCTAAGGACGTCTAGGAGAGCCATGAGACTGAGCTGCATTTGTAGATCCTCCAGCCTACTGAAGTCCTCCTGTCATTATAGTCCTGGCCCAGAGCTTGACTGCCACTTCCTGTGTTACCCTGAGTCAGAACCATCTTAGTAACTCACTCCTGGATCCTTGCCCCTTGGAAACTGTGAGAACATAATTGTTTGTTGCTTTAAACTGGTACTTATTGAGGTCATGTCTTAAGCAGCAATAGACAACAAATCTATTAGCTATCTTTCATCTATCTTTCACCTCCAAGGTCACCTTTAAAGGGAGCATTCTAATGATGGAAAGCTAAAACTTTCCAAAGGCTTTGGAAATAGACTTCCCACTAGGTAAAGTCCTGTCTTTTTAGTCTGGTATTCAAGGCACTCTACAATATATCACTCTCCAATATATCTCTTCAGCCTTATATCCCAGAATACTCCCTATTACAGTGGATGTTCAGCCAATTGAGAATGTTATCCATTCTCTATATAATACACTGTATTTCCTATACCATTCCTAGTCCTGAAAAAGGAATGTAGTAGCTTTGTTATGGTGATCACAGAGACTTTTAGATTCACCATCTTTTCAAACCCTCTTCTTTACAGAAATTCAGGCAAAAGTGCTTCTCTTACATATAGTGGAAAGGGAGAATTTAGAAGGAATTTAGGATTAGACTATATTTCAGGTCATCTGGTTTTTCTGCAGTTAGACTGTTTTGTTTGGTTAGAGGTGTGACTCTGCCCTCTTTTCTCTGCTCTCAGCCTCTATTGCTTTTGGCTTGGGCCCAGTTCCTGCAGGGCCGCTGCTTTCTGGAAATCCCTAGCTAAATGTTTACCCTCTATCTCCTGCTAGTTCTTGACACTTGTTCCAATCTCCTTAATATTTGAAAATTATTCCCACTTTGACCATAGATATGAATCTCCTTTGTTTTCTTCAATTAGCCATTTTTAATTCTATGGCTCCTGCACTTAGACTTGTAATTAAATTCACTTCAGTATCTTGGTTTCTTAGAAAGCAAAATACCCAACACATCCCCCTTCCTTCTCAGAGGACTCCCAGCCATCTCTGCCCTGCCTGGAGGTCCACTGACGCAGTAATGGGTGGCTTCTCCAGTCCTCTGGATGCTCCTCACTATACATGGAGCCATACCCCTGTGAAGTTGATGACAGGATGATTTCATGCGTCATGTGCCTGCAAAAATGTCTACCTCTTTTCTTTCTCTCCTTTCTTCCTCTTCTTTCTTCTCCTTTTCCTTCTTCTTAAAAAATTGAATTAAAAAAATTAAGTTTTTTAAATCTTTATTTTCTGTACTTTTTCTGTTTCTCTATACTTTTCTGTTTTTCTCCATGCTTTCACCTTGTGGATCATGTGCTCATGTAAAAACAGTCAATGCTTTAAACTTTAGCCAAAAAAAATAAAGAGCCAGTCGAGTCCTCCTTACCAGCAGCTGTTGTAGGAAGGGTGGACTTTCAGTTTCTCCAGGTTGATGCCTCTCAGTTCACAATGGGAACATCTCAAGTCCTGATGCACACTGTCCATTTAAATTATCTTAACATATGTATATGGATGAATTGAAGCCTATTTTTGCTCAACTGTCCCATGAGAAGAGAGTAGTCAGGCATGAGTCGGCCACCTGATATGCCCTTAAAGTGGGTAGTGACTTGTAAATATTTCTCAGCTCCCTAGGTGCCAAACTCCATTAGCTTATATCTGAAAGCACCAGAAAAAAAGTCACATTTGCCTCTTTAAGACTATCACATATTTGTTTGGTATGTCTTTTTTTTTTTTTCCATTTATTTTTATTAGTTGGAGGCTAATTACTTTAGACTTTTGGACTCTGTGGGAGAAGGCGAGGGTGGGATGATCTGAGAGAATAGCATTGAAACAAGTATATTATCAAGTGTGAAACAGATCGCCAGCCCAGGTTGGATGCATGAGACATCCATGCTCGGGGCTGGTGCACTGGGAAGACCCAGAGGGATGGGATGGGGAGGGAGGTGGGAGGGGGGATCAGGATGGGAAACACATGTAAATCCATGACTGATTCATGTCAATGTATGTTTGGTATGTCTTAGACAATGACAATCTACCAATACTTCTACATGGAGACAACCATATTGACCATCTAGAAAGGGATATGGAAAACTGGCAGGACAATATCTTCTACAGGATAAATCTACGTCTCAGAGAAATAAGTAACTTGACCAGGAACTAAGAGAGAAAGAGGAATCAAAGGAACAGCTCAGTCAACCTACCTGCCAGACCAGTGCATATTTCAGGGAGTTATGCTGATGACATGTGATAATTAGTGACTGTCCATTTGGCTATAGTGCCCAGTTGTTTAGTCAAACATAGTCTCAAAGTCTCCATGAAATATTTTTTAAATGTGATGAATATTTAAATTGGTAGACTGAGGACAGCAGATTATGCTGCCATAATGTGGGTGGGCCTCATCCAATAAGTTGAAAGCATTTAGAGAAAAGATTGAGCTTTCCGGAGGAGGGAAATGTGTCTCCAGATTGTCTTATGAGTAAATACTCATCAGAACTTCCAGTCTGCTGGTCTGTTCCACAGATTTCAGACTTGTCAGGCCCCGTCATCTCATGAACCATTTAAAACAAATCTATGAATACATCCTATTTGTTCTGTTTCTCTGGGACCTTAGCTAATACATAACGATACTGAATTTAAGTCATACTTATCATCCAGATACAGGACCATTTGTACTATTGTATTGTGCTAGTATTCCTTATTGCTCCTGGAATTCCTGACTAGCATTTACTTAGTTCTCAGTATACACTTAGTATATAGACTCTGCACTAAATATTTTCCATAGATCATGGTTTTAAACTATACAGTAACCATCCACAGTTGCTGTATATTTTATTTTATGCATCTGGCTTTGTGGGGAGCCGGCCTGACTGCTCAGGCCCCTTCTTGGCCCTAAGAAGGATCCAAAGGTCCCTCTCTGTCCCGCCACCCCTGATTTATTAAAGTGCAAATTGGCCTTTCTCACCTCCCTCAAGGAAATTGCTGCAGCCACCATTTGCCCATTCTCCTGACTCTGATAAGATTATCGGGCTCCTGTGAATGGTTTATGTCTAGGTAGTCTTTAACTGATTGTAAGACGCTGGTGCCATGCTCTGCTAGAGCTGAGATAAAAGTCCTGAGCTAAAGCTAGTGTCTGCAGTTCTGCACGTATGCATGTCTTTGATCTAAAATTTGGTGAGTCCTGTTAGCATATATATGTATGTTACCCCTCAATAAAGTCGTTGGAATCAGTCACAAGCTGACTCCGTCTCTCTCAACCCCATCTTTCCGAGTCTTTTATTTCTCAGGTGCTCTGGTGATTGCATCCTCGACCTGTTCGTTTTGCCGGCAGGTCCGGCATGGCTTTAAGGAGAAAAAGGATAAAGGAAAAGAAAACAGAAGAGAGGGAGGGCAAGGAATGAAAAGGAACACTTATCCATGCCTTATACAATCAGTAAGAGGGAAATCCAGGACTTTGATCAAAATCTAACTCCAAGAGTCACATTCATACCAGTACACTGATCTTAGGTAAAGGCAAATCCACAAGTAACCTGTGAATTGAGGCTCTGACATTAGGGACTCCAAGCTCATGAATAACATTCAGTTTAGTAATCCTGTTCACTAGCATTACCAGTTTCTAAGTAGCTGGCCCTGGTAAGAAATGGGTTAAACTTGAGCTGAAGAACAAAGAATGATCAAACATTATTAAAAGACAATCTACAAATCAAACCTCCAGATTTGCTGGTTTCTTTAGAATAACTGACATATGGAAGTTTCACACCCCATTTAGTTTATTTACATGCCATCATTGGACATTAGGAGTATACATAGATGAGATTTTCAAAATTTTCACTTCAAAGAGAACCATACCTGCTTAAATGCCAAAGTCTTTTAAAATAATTGTTAACAAAATTTTCTAAAATACACTACATTTGCCACCACCTTCCCTCAAAACACAGACTGAACATAACTCAAATGCATCTTTAAGACATATGATGACCATTACTACTACACCTTTTGTTTACCAAACACCTTCCAGACCTAATGATGCATGAAGAATTTTTTTTTTTCCCTGCACTAAAGAGAATTGGATATCTGGGATTTTACAGTTTTGTCTACTTCTTGTAATGCTCGATTTCCTTGTATATCTCTAGTAGCTTTCCTGGTGGCTCAGTGGTACAGAATCTGCCTGCCAATGCAAGAGACACAGGTTTGATCCCTGGTCCAGGAAGATCCCCTGGAGAAGGAAATGGCAACCCACTCCATGGTTGCCTATGGATAGAGGAACCTGGTGGGCTATAGTCCATGGGTTCTCAAAAAGAGTCAGACATGACTGAGCAACTAAAATAACAAAATCTGCTGGTACTCCTCTCCACTGCCTTTAGTGTCTTTACTGCCTCTTGTATGTGAGGTATCTACACCTGAAATCATTATCTTTGCCAAGACCCTCTTTTTTAAACAGCATGGTTATTCTCTATGCCCTAAATTTCATATTAATGTTTAACTTCTTTTAATCTCTTGTTTCTCAAGTTGAACATATTGCCAAATTGGGTTGAATCTACTTTCTCCTATAGATTTTTGGGTGACTTATTAACATATATAATTCTCCAGCAAGATTTATTCAAATGGGCTACAGTCCATGGGATCATACAGAGTCAAATATGCTCTGAGCATGCAACACAAAGAGTTGCAAATGGTTGTAAGAAAAATCAGGGCATAAAAAAGGTTTGAAAATAGTTGCTAAAGTTATAACTCACAAGCCCAATAATATTCCTTGAATCATGTAAATAAAGGTTAGAATTTCTTTTTTATTTTTAATTACTAGTTGATGACTTAGACTGCTTCTTTAAAGTTACACACCTTAGAGATGGTCCTGTGATTTAGTAGCTATTCAGATCCCGTGTGTTGAAAAAAAGTGACAGAGCAGATGTATAGATGCACTCTTTATTTTTCATGGATTGAGGGCCATTCTACACCATCAGATCTTGGGTTTGTGTAGTCATTTTTCTCATTTCTCCTGGATCCTTTTCCATTCATTTCAAGGATCTTGTCTGTGCTCTTCAAGGATGGGAGAGGAAAGGTATCATGGAGAAAAGAACAGAGGCTTACAATGTGCTGCAGAAAAGAGGCTATAATCTGGATGCAGGAGCCTGTGCTATGATCTAACTTGTTATGTGTCCATGAGAAAATCTCTCAGTCACAGGAGGTGACTGGCTAAGTCCACTCTAGCATGAGACCCAGCACCTAGTCAGTGCTTAAGAAATACTCAGAATGATTTCTTATTCCCCCTCCAGCTCTAGAATTCTGAGTCTATAATTCTAGCCAAGCAGTTCTGGCAGAATTGATTCTTAATAAAGATATCCCCCAAGCACTGAAAATTTGGACCCCAGCTGCTGAGTTACTTTCAGCCTCTGCTTCCCAGGAGAGGATGGATGGCAGTCCCATTTGTACTGCCTGTAAAATTATGCAGAGTGGACCACTGCAATATATCTAATAAACCAGCTGGCATTGCTTTAGTTTTTCCCAGAAACTGCCTACCACACATTACACCAAAAGGAGTGCATCTGCCTACACACAGGGCACACAGACCTGCTTGCTCACTGAGAGGTTTTCCCTACTGAAGAGGTCAAGGTGAGTCGGTTACCGTGCACTGGATTTATTTGTTGTCTCCCAAAACTGTAAAGGGGCCTCCCGGGTGGCTCAGTAATAAAGGACCCTCCTGGGTCAGGGTTCAATCCCTGGGTCAGGAAGATCCCCCAGAGAAGGAAATGGCAACCCACTTTAGTATTCTTGCCTGGGAAATCCCTTGGACAGAGGAGCCTGGCGGGCTACAGCCCATGTGGTTGCAAAAGAGTCCAACATGATTTAGCGACTAAACAATAACAACAAAATTATACAGAGCTGGAACCCAGGTCAGTGCAGATGCTAAAGGAAGAGGAATAGTGTGGAAAAAGTGGACAAGAAGAAAGTTTAGACAAAATCGGTTTGGGCTTGGTAACTAATGGACAGTTACTCTCATCTGGCTCTTTCTTCCTGTCACTTTCTGAGAGACTGTCCAAGAAGCTCTGAGATTACGATATGATCCATTCCCAGAAGGTTTGGAGGAAGTGGAATCCACATTGTCCCAGAACCAATGCTACTAGGACTGAAGAGTGTATTAGGCATCACAAGCACAGTCGGGGAGAAGTCTCAGCCTGGGAGAAGTCGGGATGGTTTAACTGTGGGTCCAGTGTGCTTGTTTTTTTTGTTTTCTTACCAAATCCTAGTTATTCTATCACATAGCTCCTCAGACCTAGATATTTGGCCTTGCTTTCAGTTTTTTGAATGGACTTTAGCCCCCTACTCTGTTCTGCTAAGAATCCACTTAAATTGAAGCCAGATGCCTTGATTGGTTTCTGCTATCCCCTGTCCCTCAGGGTCAGACCTTACTGGCCTCCCAACTTCAGGACACTCAGTAGAGTCTTATTCATAAGAGACAGATACAGATAATTGAGGACACCTATATTACGTCCACCAGCCTGGCTTTTCATGTAGTCACTGACCAGAATCTTTAGGTTGCATGTTTCACCTATGGAATTGGGCTAAACACAATCTAGATTTTTTATGCCTCTTTAGATAGTACACTGAGGTCAGGAAGCGGCCACTCACCTGGATCAGTCCTCCCTCCTCAGTCCTTTCCAGGTTTGCTTTAGTCTTCCTTCCCACTTAAGTCTCATGATGCACCATGACTGAGTGGGACATCCCAAACCAATCAGTTTTTTTCCTATTTGCAACAATATTGTGGACTCTCATCAGTTACAAATAAAAACATGCGTAGTCAAGTATGCTTGTATATAACAAAACCTCAAGGCTTCCTTCTGGGTTATTACTTTTCACTCCAAAAGTGAGGATGGGCCAAAGTGAGGATGGAAGATCTTGCCCTGCAGTGAAGGCACTGGGAAGAAACCTCATTCAGAGGCTTGAGAATCAGTAAGGAAACCAGTCTCCAGTGGACCAACCATGTCTGCATCTACGGTTTACATGCAGCTCCCCTGGGTGACGCATGAGCTGCTGGGTTTCAGGTGACTTTATCTACTTGTTTACCAGAGTTAGTAGCAAATATCAGTTCTTTCCTCTGGGAGGGCTTAGGTGGCCTATCTTCCCTGTGTACCAGTCAAGTAAGGTCGAAAGGTGTAAGTCTTTGTTTGTGAAACTCAACTGCAAAGGCTGAGACAGGATTTGCAGTGAGCTTTCAAAAGAATGATAACTCTTTTCCTTGTGTAAACTTTCCCACCACTATATCTGGAGTACAGAACTGTGTGAACACATAATTTTTCTGTTTTAAACCATCTCCTATTTGTGGCTTACCTGGAGGAGGGCAGGAAGGAGGGTGGTAAGAGTGGAAAAAGGAAGGGGCACGCCTATTAGGAGTCCTGGGTTGGAATTCTTACTTTACTGCCCTACTGCCTATGACCCTGGACATGGGACTTAAACTCTCCAGATCAGGGTGCCCACATTATTTAAATGAACACACTACTTTGAAGTATTTGCATGTTTTAAATCACTTATTCCTTATAACATAGCAAATGTACTATCCATCACCTCCTTTGTCTCCTCCTCTTTTAAAGGTCATTGTCTCCTACTTGTATTAAACCCTTCCCATCCTCCCGTCCCAAAGCCCCAACATCCTTGTAACATGATGTATAAAATTAAGAGGTTAAAAAGAAGAAATGATACTTACAGAACATTTGAAAATACATCTAGAAATTGGGATGTTATACTGGGTAGACCAAATAACTTTGTGATTATTTCTCTGTCCTATTTAAAAAAATAAAAAGAATTCAATAGTTACCTGTCCCTCTAGATTTCCTGAGAGTATTTTCAGATTATTTCTATGGGGGAAAAAAAAAAACACCAAAAACTCATGTGAAAAAAAAAACTCATGTTAATTTCCCTTGTTAATTATTTCTACATGCATGTGCACATATCTGAATAATGCACATATTTATATTATATTTATACTGTAACATTAACCATGTTTATTTGTGTGTATATACATGTATAATGCATATATATACACACAGCATGTTATACAGTTTAAAAATTTTAAACATTTGAAATTTTCTGAATTAAACTGCAAGTATCATAATAGCAAAATATTTTCATCTCAATGTAAATACAAATTGACAAAAATGAAACAAAAAGTATTTTTTACCTAGAGAAGTTATTCTTAATTTACTAAAGATATTTAAGTATACATTGCCAACAATTTTGAATTTTTTGATAAACTTCACATATTATATTATATGTAGAACTATTCATAATAATTACATAATTAGTGTAATAAATATATTTTAGATCTATTCTATATTTCTTATATATTTTATTTAAAATAGTATTTTTATGACCATATGAGTAACATATGTTCATTTTAGAAAAATATAGCAAATATATAAAGATGTAGGAGGATTTTTAAAAACCTGGCATTTTATGTTAGAAATTACCAGTAATACTATATGTCAATCTGACGGTCTGCCCCTAATTTTTTGTAGAAGCTATTTTCACACTACATGAAGTCTTAAATTCTGCTTTCTCTTAACATTGCCTGAGAATTTTCTCAGGCTATTAAATATTATTTAGAAAAAACAACTTACTGAAACATTTTACTTTATTATGTAAGTATACACTATGTATTATTGTTAAATAGTTAATTTAAAAATACTGTCTACTGAGTTCTTTTTAATGTTTACATGGGCAGAAAGCTTTCATCAGGACATCTCCAGATGCATCTTTTGAAATATTATTGTTCACAGAGTGTGTGTATTATCTAGATAACTCAAGAATTGATGCTTTCGGACTGTGGTGTCGGAAAAAAATTTTTGAGAGTCCCTTGGACTGCAAGGAGACCAAGCCAGTTAATCCTAAAGGAAATCAAACCTGAATATTCACTGGAAGGACTGATACTGAAGCTGAAGCTCCAGTACTTTGGCCACCTGATGCAAAGAGCTGAGTCACTGGAAAAGACCCTGATGCTGGGAAAGATTGAGGGCAAGAGGAGAAGGGGGCAACAGAGGATGAGATGGTTGGATGGCTGGATGGCATCACTGAGTCGATGGACATGAGTTTGAGTAAACTCTAGGGCATGGTGAAAGACAGGGAAACCTGGTATGCTGCAGTCCATGGGGTCACAAAGAGTTGGACGTGACTGAGAGACTAAACAACAATCACAATCGGTTTCACTTTTCATGGGGTACCTTATAAACACCCTTCATACCTTTTCACACTATCATCTTCTTTAACAAAGAGTTTTGGCAACTCTTTGGCAACAACTGAACATTGGGGCCAAAATCATATTTCTAAATATCAGTTGTGGCTGCTAGAAAGTGGGTGATGTTCTAAAGTCTGCAGGGTGAGGTGGCTGCCGGTCTCCACAGCAGAAGTCCTTAGGCTAATGCTGAGGGGGAGGAAAGGAGAACTGGTGTATTTCTTATCTTTCCCCTTTGCTGTCAAGTGAGACTTCTTCCTTTTACCAGTATATCCAAACTACTTTTAACATATACATACACCTACCAGTGGCCTCCATCTGCCTCTTGTGTTAAGAGACATGCCATCCATTTGGTAGCACAATCTTCTACTGGATTTCCGATCACTCCTTCTACACCTTTAAAATACCACAAGGTACCAGTACTCCAGTGGCCACTTTCACAAGCAAATGTCAGGTCCTCTTTAAGATAAGTGTTATATTTGTGTATTTCTTAACCATTTAATGATGTCTCTGAATGACTAGCTCCTTTTCAGCTTTCAGATCTCAGAGAAGCCAGGGACCAACTTCCTCCTCTCCCATCCCCAGTCACTCTGCTCCCTGTTACATATTTACCTATAAATATCTCTAAATTATATAGAGGATAACATCATACATGTTATATTAAATTTTCTTATTTGCCCCTATTAGAATATATCCCCATAAAGGCAGACACATTATCAGCTTTGTTCACAGCTGTATTATAACTACCTAAAAAGTCTGCACCACAAATGGATTAACAATTATTTGTATTTTGTAAACAAAAGGTCCTTTTTCGTGCGTTTAACATGAAAACTATAACAGCTATTTCCTTATACATGATCATCTGGAATTAATTTGGGATTCCCCCATTATGAAAGAGTAAGCCTAACTCTCTTTTTCAAAATACCATTAACACCTAAGAAGTAGAAAACAAATTTCATAAGGGTTCAGAAACCAGACTTAGGCCTTTGTTTTTCATGCTCCATTTTAGGGAGTTTTTTTTCCCCTAAACTGCAATTATTTTTCTTACATTAATACGTAAGAATAGCTCCCTGAATACAGCAGCTTGAGTGGTATCAGAGACGAAGAGCAAGGATGTGTTGATGCTTGACAAACACCAACCGAACATGTAATTGGAGGTGCTACCTGGGTAGGGGAGTCTGACCCAGGAAGGCATCTCAGAGGTCTTTGCTAAATGAAATGGACTTGCAACACCAAACTCAAAATCCAAGGTTGAGTTTCAGCAAACATTTATCTAGTGCCCCCTAATGGTGATGTCCAGTGCTGTCAGCTACAGGCTGAAGGGGTGAAATGAAAAATAGAAGATTCTCCCCTAAATGAGCATAGAACTTGGTGAGAAAAGTATAAAAGGACATACATAAACATAATGCCACATTTTAAGTATGTGTTGTTTAAAGGCTTATATGTGAAAGAATGGCATAGAGAAGGGAGCACCAACTATTTAGTAAGTACCTTTGGGTGGAAGGAGATTTGTTGGATTTGAAGTGGGCAGAACTTGAAACAAGCACAGTGCCAATTATCCATCTGTGTTTCTCAAGTCCACTTCCCACTCCTCCTTTGTCTACTTAGTAACTCAGAAAACTGTTTTCCGGGTTCCACTGCCCACTGCCTTGTGTGTGGCTGGGTTTAGCTAGTGGGACACATTGGCGGGAGACGGGAGGCCCAGAGCAAGCTCCCCCACTCCCTCTCCTCTGCTGGGCAGCAGTGCTGGCAAACGCTGTGTCTCCTCTGTGGCCCCAGTTTCTTCCAGACACGTCCTCCATGACTTCAGCTTCCATCTGGTGGTCCTGGTCCTGGGCTCTGGGGATCTCTTTGTCTTTCCTGCCCAGGGAAGATAGAGGCCTCCTGTTGATGTTTATCTTGGAGTTGCTTCACCTTCCCCTATTTGGCATCCTGGCTCTTCAGTTACTCAAGCAACAGATTTCCTGTATTAAATCCTCTCTGTCTGAAATCTCCAGGGATGACTTTTGTTTGACTGCCTGAACCCTCAGGGACATACTATGAATTCTAGCTCAGCTGGTAAAGAATCCGCCTGCAATGCGGGAGACCTGGGTTCAATTTCTGGGTTGGGAAGATGCCCTGGAGAAGGGAAAGGCTACCCACTCCAGTATTCTGGCCTGGAGAATTCCATGGACTGTCCATGGGGTCACAAAGAGTCGGACACAACTGAGCGACTTTCACTTTCACCCTCAGTGACAGGAGTTACGCTGCTCATGATGGAGAAAAACAGTATAGGCCTGGAAAATAATGCGGGGTCAGAAGGAAAGTGTAGTCTGTGTTAAAGGAAAGGTGAAAGTCCACCCGAAAAACAAGAGAAATTCCCATGCATGCTGAGACCGTTCTAATGAGGCAATGCCATTCTGAGCCTGGCAGGTCTTTGAAAAGGCTTTTGAGGGCTTTGTGTCTGCACAAATGTTTCAATCAAACACAAGTACAAAACGCTGACCGAGAAAACACACCACGAGGCCAAACGGATTTGGATCCAGTCCACTTCTTTATTTTCCACCAAGTTTAAGTCAGCTATTTGGAACTCTTGGACATGACTCGCCCACTCAGAATACAGTTCTGGGAGGTGTCCTTTTTCTGCAAATTATCCACATGAGGACACTAAAGCTCCGCTCAAGGTCCCACAGCTGGTGGAGCTGGGAGGAAACCCCCATTGTCCTGATTTCTGTAGCAAAGTCATAATTACTCTAGCACCCTCTCCCCAAATTTCAGTCTATTACATGCAGGTTTGGTCTTTCAGTATCTACAAGCCTCTGAACAAATTTGAATGAGTTTGTTCCATATCAATAATTTCTCATTTTAAAGGAACAAAACGTAAGAATGGCACTCATTCCAATGTAACCAGCTTGGGGTGATTTTTAAATAGAATAAAGCAATAGTAAAGCAACAGACATTATACAGTCAACTGAAATGCAGGTAGAATTCAAGCAATAGACTATATATCCTACTTCAACAGCAAAAACCAAAACCCCCCCAAACGCAAAGCCCTCAAACCTGTGGTGCTTACTAAACTCTCATGCATTTAGCCTTTATGAAACCCTATAGATTTAGCGTTTCTATATCTGGACTGAACACTGAGGTTTGGAATAAAAGAAACACTTTGAGGCATAGATTTTAGAGACATTATCTGTTTAATAAATATGATTGTAAAAGCAATAAACAAGAGCAATTATACATTACACTACATAGTATTTAACAAAAAATACATCAAAAAAGTCATTTTAAAATTAGAAGTAGTTCCAATACTATAAGAAAACTTTCTTTTTTTTTTTTTTTTAAATTGGCTTCCTATAAAAATAAGTTGGCAAATGAGGGAATTTCAATGCTCAGTTGGAATCCTGGAAAACACAGAACAGCTGCCAAGCACCCCATTGCTCTCAAAGTTGCTGTTTGGAACTTCTGAAAAAAAGCAAAGCAAACTCTGCATTTTGGAGAGTGAATCCAATTAAAAATAAGGCAAAGGAGGAAACGTTGGTTGGGTAGTTCAGAGTGGAGCATGCGCAGTTTGCCCTCTGGGATTTTGGAAAATGCTTCAATATAAGATTTGCAGTTTGCCCTGAATCTTACCTTTCCCACCCATCCCTCCCTACCCATTCCTCTGGCCTTGAGCCCACCAAACTCCTCAATATGTTTGTACCTGCTGTTAGTGAGTAGGTAGGCACTTGGGTCCCTCCCATTGGTAGGCTCTCATCACTGCCTTCTCTTTGGGATTGAGCTGGTGTGGCCTCCCACGAAGGTTCTCAAACTTTAGTGTATTTCAGAACCACTTGAAGAGCTTGTAAAAACAGTCTTCTGGGCCCCAACTCTGCAGTTTCTAATTCAGTAAATCTGAGGTTAAGGGGACATAAAATCTGCATTTCTAACAAGTCTGATGTGACACTGATACTGCTGGTCTCTGTGTATGACACTTTGAGAACCATGGAGCTAGACCATATGAACCATAAGATCCCCTCTGAGCAATATACTTTGCCTCACCAGTCTCCTGTAGGTGGGAGGGAGCTCTAAGGAGAGGAACATGAGGACCTTGGAGATGCTGAACCTAGAACTGGCCATCTGTGATCACTTTCCAAAATGCCAGGCATCTCATCTCCACCTCTGTTAGACGAGGACTTACAAGCCCATTCTTCCCTATGTCTTCTCGTGTATTCATTTATTCTTGCAACATATAATTTTCTTAATACCTGTTCTAAGCAAGGCACTGTGCTAGATTGAGTATTACTCCTTTTTTCATAGTTTTCCAATTAAAATTAATTGAATTGCAGCTCTGATGACGCCCTGTTCTGTTGTGAATGAGCCTCGTTTGGTTTCCAAACACTGTCTTCCAGATTAAATTTGGGAGGCTCCAACCGAAGAGGATCAGTGAAGATATTTCCTATGGGATAGGAAGCCTGGCAGGTTGGTGGGGATCAATTGAGTTCTACAAATAGATGGCGGCCTCAGGCATAATCTGTTTCCCAGATTCATACCAAGCATCTTCAACCATAAACTCTTCTGCTTGATTAACTTCTGAGTGAAGCTTTGCTACTCTTCTCTACTTGAGCTACACAAAGGCAGGGATCATCAGGATCTCTAGGATACTGCCATTGTCCTTTCTCTTATATTTTAGAGTGGGCTCTATCCAATCCATAATACTTCAAGGGCTGCTGTTGGACATACTTTTGTTTCCCACTCTCTCTGGACCTTCTTTCCTGATGGCCCTGGGAGAACGGGGATTCCTTCCTGCTTTGAGCCAATCTGCTTGAGTCTGCTAACTCCACCCCTTTACGCTTATTAAATTGTCCTTTGCTGATACTATGAGACTCACCGGGCAGAGAGCACACATGTAAGAAGTCTAGGGTCATCCTACATAATCACAATCCCATCCCAATATGACAAGACCTCCATATATTCTTAGACTTTTTGACACTCTTAAACATTAAATCCATTAACTAGGTTCTTCTTCTGCTTAACATCGGTTTTATTTTACAAATAATTTCACTCTACTGTAAGAGAAGAAATACTGGGTAATAGCAACCATCACAGGAGGAAATTGCCCTGCCACACAGTAACACATGCAGAACATTTCTCACAAGAATCTTCTGGAATCTGACTGCAGGAGATATTTGTTAAGCTGTGAGGAAAAACCACCATTCAGTCATACACTTTCTTTTCTAAGGTACATGGGCCAGGTTTGAATTGCTTTGCATATCTCAACTCTTTCATACACATTATGTGTTTCCAGGTGGGGAAAGGCGAGGGTATTTAGAAAAGACAGGTTCTACAGGAGGAGACAAAAAAACAAAACAAAAAAAAAACGTGAAGCTGACCCCTGCAGGGCAGGATGTATATGGAGGCTGCATGCGTGGGCATGTGCAAAGCTGACACAGAGATCAGAAACTTTGGGTGGTGGAGGCAGGGTTGGCAGAGGCGAGGTCAGTTTTTAAGGAACATCAGGATGAGAGTCCAGAATCTAGCAACGTGTTTGGGAAGAAAAGGCAGGAGCTGTTGTAGGATAAGTTGGGGACTGGAAGGAAGAGATACAAAGGCATTGACAGGTCGGGACCACACATGGAGAGCAGACGAATGGGAAGGTCAGAACGTGGCTAGCTGGGATCCTGTTTCCTACACAGGTCAGGAGTCGGGAAAACTAGAGGAGAAGTCGTCATGATTGGAAGGGGGAACGGGAAACCCAGGTCCACTTTTGACACGTTTGCCCCCTGCCTTCTTTCTTTCCTTCCTTCCTTCCCTATTCTGCCTGCATCCATGGAACCTGCAGTTCCTTCTTTGTCCCTACGGCCACTCAGAATGGAGAAGGCCACCTTGTGACCACTGCCAGCCAACAGAGCTCCCCAAGATAACTGAGACGGGGAAAATAGCAACCAGGAAAGTGGAACAGAGAAACAGCTCAGGGTTCTGAACTCCTGTGCATGTCTTTGTGTCTTATGAAAAGAGCCGGGGTGGCTAATCCACCCATCAGCCTATAGTGCTAAAAGAGCTGTTAAATCTAGAGCCAAGAATATTTCCAAAAATACATGCAGATTTCCTTGGCCTATATATGTTAGGAATTTTCTACAAACACGACCGATCAGAAAAAGAGAGAGAGAAGAAGAAAGGGGGAGGGGAGTGTTTTTTCCATTAAAATAGAGCACCTGTACACTGCCCCTCCAAGCATGTTCTCAAGGTACTGTCCACATGCACAGGCTTAAAGCTAAAAACCCTTGTTGTGTCTGAAGAATTAAAAAGTCCCGATGCAGTGAGTGTTTGTTTGTCTGTTGGGATTTTGATTGTTTTTATTTTATTTGTTTGTTTTTGTTTTTACTGGCGTCCTCCAGTCAAACATTTACATAGGTAGGGATTTCTTTTGTGCTTTGATTCTCAGCAACTATGGAAATACTTCCTGGCAAGATAGGAAACAGAACAACAAAGGGGGGAAAAAAAAAAAAAACAAAACACAAAGTTAGTGGTCATGGAGAGGATGCACTTGACAAGAGCGAAATTCTTTCCTGATCAGCAGGTCGCCTGTAGCCTTTGGGGGTTTTCCTTAAATGGCAAACTGGGCCCCAGTCGATCCCCGCTTTGGCGTTGAAGGTGGAGTGGCGTGTCTTGCTCTTTGCAATCGGAGAGATGAGTCACCGGGTTGAGTAGAAGGGGAGGGAGGGGAGGGTAAAGCTACTCTCCTAAGAGAAAACGTGTAACACTTACTCATTTAATGACACTGGAAATGGAAAGGTGTCAGACAAGTTGAAACTGCACTGGGAGCTGTTCCTGATGAAGGAGGGATTGCTACTTTAATAAAGCAAACAGTGCCTACCCTTCACACCCCGTGGAAATGGGATTGAAAACCAAACGACCCACAAAAATGCACTTAGAAGCTTTAGAAATAAATAGACAGGGTGAAAGCTTCTCTGGACTTGAAGACCAAAAAACCTTTTTCTTTTTAACCCAAAGCAATTACGCATTTATCACCTTGTCTCCCGGAATAAAAGGAAGCATGCTGTGAAAACTGGACACCAGATGTGGGGGCTGTTGTTATTATTACCTCCCATACAAGCCAGGCAGCACATTTAAATTTCCCCTTAATACAGCCACAGAACTTTCCCGGACTCGTTTAAAGAGAGGATGCTGTTTCCCTCTAAGCACTTTTTTTTTTCTTTCTTTTCCAGGTTTCAGATTAACAGTCCTAGGTAAGGACCTTCTAGGTGGTTTGGCATTATCACATCAGAGTAAAGCATGAATGCTTACATAACAATGTATCCATCAGTGTCAGCAATGCAGGGTCTAAATGGGAACATTTACAGCTTCCACTCTACCGCCACCAGACAGCAGAAGACTAAGAGAGAAATGGATCACAATGGTGGCTCCACGGATTTATCTAATTTCCTGGGAAATGTCCTCTACAATAAATAGCAGAATATAGCAATTACCCTGAGACTTTCTACACCTAGCTGTAGGATTCCCATGCTTTCTTTCCAGGCAGTGTGAGCCCTACTGAATTATGTTGAAATCCCTTTTCAGACTTCTGGTAGGGCACAGGTGAAAAGGAGGAAGAAATCTGCCAGCTGCCCTAGAACCATCTAACCCTCCAGTGCTCTCTCCAGGAAACTTCACTCCTGACATGTCCTGCCAACTTGATGGCTCTTGTCCTCAGAATTCTTAGGTTCCATGTTTCCTGGGGGACAGTTTTAGATTAAAGCTAGATTAAAAGAAAAAAAAAAAAAACCCAGGGTGATAAGTCTTCCTTCTACATGTGTTTTGGAGCAGTCTGCCATCCTTAGAACTGTCTCCAGCTGAGGGTGCCGGGGCTTGCTCTGGTCGTTATAAACCCTGGCTCCCAAAACCTTCCCAGCCCTCTAGGATCAGCAGCTCTAGCCTCTAAGCTCTGTCCCTCTCATATACTCTTAGAGCACATACTCTGCTCTTTGCCCATGAACACTTGAAGCCCAATGTTTCAGCAAGCATTTTTGCAAAAAAAGGAATAAACTCAGAAGAGAAAAAACTAGACAGGAGCGAGAAAGCTTTTTTTTTCTCTCTCTCTTTTCTAAAGGAAGGAAGCGGGGAAAGAGGCATCTTAGCTGTTTCTCTCAGGGATGTTAGAGCATAGAAAGTGGTTACGTCAAGCCAGAGAGGGGTTAGAAGAGAGCCAGTCATTGACTACTCAGGCTGAAGAGCTGAGGGCTACCAGGAATCATTTACCTATGAGCTGGGACTCCACCTTCTCATCTATCAGCTGGCCAGGCCGCCTGAGTTCAGTCTGAGGGACATAGGGCCTGCTTTCAGGGTGACTGACTCGACTGACCATCTCTCGTTCTTTCTCATTCTGCATCTGGGCATAAACATTAATCCCCGGGATCTTCCTAAAACATTAACAGAAATCATCACTGCTGCGCACGGGACGTGTACATCACAGCCACAAAGGCTTCTGAACCTGTCGGGGAGAAGGAGGAGGGAGGGAGGGAGATTGTGGAGGGGGACACGCACCTTTTGAACTTGTAGATGACGAACACCGCCAGCCCCACAAACACCACGGACAGCAGCATCAGCATGGCGGAGCCGCTGTGGGTTGGAGTGAGGTCCACCAGCGGGGCTAGGAGGGAAAAGCAAGGCATAGTCACCGGCGAGCAGGGGGCTGGGCGTGACTCTGTGACAGGCTTGGGCTGTTCACACGGAGGCATGGTGCGTTCCACGATGCCGCGTGGGACGTGCACACAAGGTGTACCTCACACGGCCGGACATGTGGGTGCATCTGAGCCCGTCCCAGGCCCTAGAACCCTCCAACCGGCCTGTTCAAGAAGTGCAGTGGAACGATTTCAAGCACAGACTGTGGAGTCGGACTGCTTAGGTCCAAGGCCTGCCCCACCACATGCTGGTTATAAGCTGCTGGGCAAGTTACTTCACCTTTCCATGCCTGATGGGGGGAGCTGAAAATAAAAGTACATGTCTCATTGGGTTTTTGTGAGGATTAAATGAATCGATGTATGTAAAGCATGGATAACATTGCTAGGCACATAGTAAGCCCTTTATGAGTCTTAGCTTTTCTTGCTACTGCTATTATTGCTTTGAATAAATATTTATAATATAAATGTTAAATTTTTCTATACTCTGAATGCGAGCTTTTCCCACTAAGTAATGCAGAAAACCAGAAACACTACCAGCAGGAATACTTTCATGAATTATCCAACCCCTCTCACTCCTATCCCAGCAGTTGTCATGTGAGAGAACTGGTTGCTTATATTTTTTACACATAGGAAACTGATGGCTAAGTGAATATTTTACAAGGGCAGCTGCTCTGATGCGGGAGGAAAGATGTGGAATCCGGTGTTGTCTCTGTAACTTGCCAAAGTCCAGACAGCTCGTGCCAGGAGGCGCCAGCCTCTCAGAGGCAGTGAGTCCTCCTCTTGGACCGAACAGATGCCTTGGCATCCATGAAAGATTCTCCCTCCCTGACCTCACTCCTAGAGTGCAGCTCTGGGGAGCATCTCTCTCCATCTCTAAACCCCCCTTCTCTAGCCCAGGCTCAGCCTGCTGTACTTTAATGACTTTGCAATTAATTTCCACCCTCTCAAACACTGACATTTTGCAAACATAGCATAGCTCCAGCATAAAAGGCAAACCACGCATACCCCTTAGAAGCCTGGACGCTGACCTTTACCTTCTGTCAATTTAAGCAAAGCCCAATATCCAGGAACGCAGGTGACCTTTAAGCACCATTTTCTGTGGCTCTTTTCTGTTGAGAGCCAAGAGCACAACGTTCTGGTCCCCCAGATACGAAACTTCAGGATAGGTGTCTGCAATGCTGATGGTTTCGAACAAGACCCAAGCTGCTTCTGCTCTGTCTGGTTATTCAACGATTACATCCCAGGTGTGCAGTAACTATGACTGGAAACTCCATATACCAGTTTTGGCAAAAAACACAAATCAAGCCCTCTTTCTCAGAAAATAGGTTTATTGTTTTCGTAGAATTAGCTTTCAGGAAGGGTTAAAATGAAGCAACCTTTATGATTCTCCTCCCTAAGTCAAGCAGCACTTAAGCCGTGAAATGTGTGTGTGAGGAGACAGGAGGGGTTCACTGAACAGAACGCCCAAGGCAAATGCGTTTTTGGCTCGAAACTGAAAAATAAAGGTCTCTTCCATTTACTTAGGCAAATGCAGGGCAAAGGGGTCTGGGAATACTTCAACACTCACATCATGATGGGTAGAAGGTCAGTGGGGAAAGAATACCTTCCATTTGTCACAGACATTACTGCAACTGAATTTCACTGTGGAGGGCAGGGTGGTGATCTCTACCAGACAGACAGGAACAGTGACGGCCTCACTGGTTAATGTTGCTCCAAAGGACTCAGGACTAGTAAATGAAAGAACTAAGACTTAAAGTCCTTCTTCTCTCTCTCTCTCTCTCTCTCTCTTTCACACACACACACACACACACACACATACACACTTTTCTATATACTTCAACCCTGGGCTAATTTCAGCAGGAGATAACTGGAATTTTAAAAGATAGTTCTGAGAATGGGGATAAAGGCTAAAAGTAAAGCACATGAAGCAAATTAACAAGTGATAAGGTCAGAGTAGTCTTATGTTTTCAAAGGACCAATTAGAATCCTAGATCATACAGTCTTAAACTCTGATAACATGTATATGCACATGCATAGGCATGTGTGTATTTATGGCTGGTGGGCTTCCGCGGTGGCTCAGTGGTAAAGAATCTGTCTGCCAATGCAGGAGACATGGGTTCAGTCCCTGGGTCAGGAAGATACCCTGGAGAAGGAAATGGCAACCCACTCCAGCATTCTTGCCTGGGAAACTGCACAGACAGAAGAGCCTGGCAAGTTATAGGGTTGTAAAAGAGTCAGATACAACCTAGCAACTAAACAACAATTTACCAGTGATAAGTGTGCATAGAGAATGAGCTGTCATGCATCCATCACTCTTCAATAACCATCAACCCAAAGACAGTGCTATTTTATTTCTATCCCTGTGCAGTGCCCACAACCCCAACACTGGGTTATGTTGAAGCAAGTCTCAGCTATTATATAATTTCCTCTGTAACTCTAAAAGATAAAAGTCTCTCTCACTCTATTTCTCTCTGGACATTATCACAATACCATCCTAACACTTTTGGAAATAATACTGGAAAGCAATTAAAGGTAATCTTCTAATGCAAACCCCACATTTGACAGGGAATTAAGGGAGGCCCAGGGAGAAGCTGTGGAATATAAGGATGAGTAAAGGCCAGTAGCTGTTTTAGCTGAACCTCTGATTCCCAGCTGAATGCCCTTTCAGTACAAGCAGAACATCAGTGTTATGGAGAAACCAGGAAGAATACTAAGGCTGCTTGAAAGGGTTGGCATTTGAAACAAATGTAAAACTCAAGTGAGGAAATTGCTGTCGCCAGGTTCTCACTGACACAGAAAGCAGACACACAAATGGACTGTGTCCCTTCTCTTCCCTTCCTCCTCCTCTATCTCCCCATCACCAGCTGAAATCTTCCAAATCTAAATGATTCCCACTCTCATCATCTACAAGTATGCGGCATTAACAATGCTAAGAAATTAGCACATTATTTTGGGAAAATGAGCTCCTGTATCCTGACATCTAAAATGCATGCGCTCCCCCAGGCATCTTTGCATCACGAGTCACTGCTCCGCGGCAAGAAGCAGGCAGCAGCAGTGAGAGGCTGAGGGCTGCGGCCCTCTGTGTTCCGTGGGCCACTCCTGCTTGCCGATCTGTGTCTGAATAAACACAGGGCTACTGCTGCTCCACACAACCGCAGATGCGTGTCACAGTTTGCCCAACATCACTAGGTGGGTTTGTATGCGTTCTGCTGAGGAATGAACACTCATGATAAATGAGCTTTAGCTTACTGTCTGCAATAAGCATAAATTAATCCCTCTCCAATTACAGCCTTAACAAGGTAGAAGGGGCAAATGCTGAGTGGTTTATTTGCCACAGTTGACACACACCATAAAGCATGGACACAAACGTAGAGCCTGTGACTTGACAGATGTAAGGCTGGTGCTGGTACATGTCGGTTCTGCAATCCTGCAGAAATGCACTGAATTATTACATTCTATTCATGAGGACCCGGACTGATTATGATAATAGCGGTGCTTACAGGAATAACAAGAATTCTTGTGAAAAGTGATCCATACACAGTGAGTGCTGAATAAGGTCACAGCTTGAGGCTTGAGTATATGATAGGAGAGTGAACTCAGAATCTTAAGTTTAGGGTGAAATAACTGATATGGTCCCTTTTTGCAATCAGATTCTTACTTGGCCACTTGCCGGCACACTAAATGACTTAAAACAGAACCTTAGTTTCCTCATCTGCAAAATGGAGATAAAACTAGTGCCTGTTTTAGAAAGCGGTGAGAATAAAATAAGATGGAATTTATAAAGTGCTAATATGGTGTCTGGCAGATGGTACATGCCCAGTGGTTTTAAAACCATTATATCATTGCTATTCTATTTCTAAAAGTGTACTCTATAGAGGACAAACCCTGAAAGATGACTAGAGTTCACGGCCAGATAATTTAGGGAAACTGTATATATGATACTCCCCATCTTGGAGATTCAGTATATGAAAGTTCACAGCAGTCCTTCAGGAAGGAAACTCACATGACTTCACCACAGGAGTTCATAAAGTTGTCGGAGCACGGAGCACATGCCCTTTGCCGACCTGGGTCCACACACTTGCTTTAGAGAATACTTCATCTGGAGCATCCCTAATCCCCTCGGCTGCAGCCTTGCCCCTTTGGGTTATTTCCCAGTTTGAAAGTCAACAGTACGGCAGCATCACCCCGGTGGAGCTCCACAAATATCCTTACTGTGGTCTGTACCGATACTCATTCTACCAAAGGGACTTTCTTGGAAATCTTCTACCTGCTCTATGATCCTGGAATTTTGAACTCATGTTGCATTTCTGATCCAGAAGTTAGTGCTGTCAAGGAGTTACAAAAGCAAGTTCAAGTTTGCCAAACTTTGATTTGATTTTTCCTCTCTTGCCTCCAAAGCAGATCTAAGCCAGGCTTTACATACATGCTTTGAATATCACAAAATCCATGTGGCCTGAAATTTCTTTTCCAGAAATTAAAGTCATATGGGACTGGCACGGAGAAAATTTATCTAGCTCACAGGAAGGGTTTACGGGACCTTACGACAGAGCACCCTCATTTCTCTAACAGCCCTTCCTTTCAGTTCAAATTCAAACCTAGAAGTTCTTGGTCCACATAGTGTTGAAGTCTACCTTGGAGGATTTTTGAGTATTACCTTGCTAGCATGTGAAATGAGTACAGTTGAGCGGTTGTTTAAACCAAGAACTTTCAGATATACAACCTGGATTTAGAAAAGGCAGAGGAACCAGAGACCAAATGACCAAGATCTGTTGGATCACAGAAAAAGCCAGAGAATTCCAGAAAAAACATCTACTTCTGCTTCATTGACTATGCTAAAGCCTTGACTGTGTGGATCACAACAAACTGTGGCAAATTCTTAAAGAAATGGGAATACCAGACCATCTTACCTGCCTCCTGAGAAACCTGTATGCAGGTCAAGAAGCAACAGTTAGGACCAGTCATGGAACGATGGACTGGTTGGAAATTGGGAAAGGAGTATGTCAAGGCTGTATAGTGTCACCCTGGTTATTTAACTCCTCTGCAGAGTACATCATGAGAAATGCTGGGCTGGATGAAGCGCAAGCTGGAAGTGAGATTGTCAGGAGAAATATTAATAACCTCATATATGCATGTGACATCACCCTAATGGCAGAAAGCAAAGAGGAATTAAAGAGCCTCTTGATGAAGGTAAAAGAGAAGACTGAAAAAGCTGGCTTTAAACTCAACATTCAAAAAACTAAGATCATGGCATCCAGTCCCATCACTTCATGGCAAATAGATGGGGAAACAATGAAAACAATGACAGACTTTATCTTCTTGGGCTCCAAAATCACTGCAGACGGTGACTGCAGCCATGAAATTAAAAGACGCTTACTCCTTGGAAGAAAAGCTATGACAAACCTAGACAGAGTATTAAAAAGCAGAGACATTACTTTGCCAACAAAGGTCCATCTAGTCAAAGCTATGATTTTTCCAGTAATCATACATGGATGTGAGAGTTAGACCATAAAGAAGGCTGAGCACTGAAGAATTGATGCTTTTGAACTGTGGTGTTGGAGAAGACTCTTGAGAGTCCCTTGGACTGCAAGATCAAACCAGTCAATCCTAAAAGAAATTAATCCTGAATATTCACTGGAAGAACTGATGGTGAATCTGAAGCACCAATACTTCAGCCACCTGATGCAAAGAGCCGACTCATTGGAAAAGACCCTGAGGCTGAGAAAGATTGAAGGCAGACGGGGACGAAGAGATGGTTGGATGGTGCCACCAACTCAATGGACGTGAGCTTGAACAAACTCCAGGATATAGTGAAGGACAGGGAAGCCTGGCGTTGCTGCAGTCCATGGGTTGCACAGAGTTGGACATGACTGAGTGACCTGAACAACGTCAACAAATCCAAACCTAATCACAATAGTAGCTCTATCCTGTTATGACTCCAGGAGAATTTTCTGAACTACCTAAAAGCATCTCAGATCTCCCCGAGGAGAGTGCTCAGCCTCGTTTAGGTTGATTGCACTACTGTATCAATTTTATACTTCTTTCTGTGCCCAAACTGCAGGCTATTTGAATGAAGATTCTCTTACCAAGAGGTGAAATTCATTTCCTCACCCCCTTGAATCTGGGCTAGCACTGGACTTGATTTGGCAATAGAATGCAACATAAGTGATGGTGTGACAGTGTGAGTTTCAAGGTCTTACACAATTTTGCTTTCTCTCTTGGAATCCTGTCACTGCTATGTGAGAGCAAGCCCAGGGAAGCCCACTGAAGTACGAGAAACCACATGCAGCAGAGCTTAATTATCCCAACTGAGGCTATTCTAGGGCAGCCCACAACCAGCCGACCCCAACACAGGGGCAGCCCAGTCAAGATCAGCAGAGCTCTCTACACAACAATACACAGCTAACTGCAGACACACAGGGAGTACCAACAAAATCAGAAGAACCACCAAGCTGATACACAGACTTGTATGCAATAATAAATGCTACTGTTAAGCCACTGAATTTGGGGGTGGTTTGTTACACAGCAATAGCTTACTGACTCCTTCTCTCTTCAAAAACCCTTTTCTTTCAGTGGTTTGAACATCCAATTAGTAATTCTTACTGTTGGACTCTACATTATCCAATTCTTGATATGGACTTTTGTCCCTACTGACAAGGTGCCAGGGTATAAATAAGATGACCATAAATGTTCTTTTCTAAACCAGGGCATTTTAAGAAGGAAAGGGACTGCTATTAAAACTTAAATAGACACAACAGATATGGCCTGACAGCCTTGGTCCCTGTAGGTATAAGAAACTTACTGCCTAACAGGTAGCTTGTCCTAGATTCTGGTATATTCTCTGTATTGTGTATGCATTCTCCTGTCTTCTTTAGTTGTGCCATTTTCTCTGGAAGGCCTTCCCTAAAGGGAACTGCATCTCCTGCATCTTAACTGTGGCTTATTTCCAACCTGACACATGTTTGTACTGTTTCCAAACTGTTCATCTGACCATTCTCTGCCCAGGAGATTTTGGGTACATCTTCAGGGCAGTTAACCTATAGTCATTTCATGCCTTTCTATGGACCCAGGAAATCTTAGGAGAAAAAAAGGTTATGAATCTTCAGAAGCTAATGAACCACTTCATTGCTGGTCCCTGGTATATTTATGAAAGTATCACATTCATTTAGTCACCTTTGGGAAAGGGATATATTGAATATCTCAGCACCTGTTGTTACTTATCATAATACCACAACAGCTTAATAACTGCCAAAAACCACTGTGTCCACATGTCTGTGAAACAACCTAATTATGTGTAGAGGAAAAAAACTATTTGAGAGGAAAAACAGAAGGAAGGAACAGTATTACAAGCATAACTTTACTCACAAAAGACTTGTAAATGAGAACTGTGTAGATCATAAGGCAACCAGAGACTAAAGAGACAGATAAATTTATTGGTTGTGGAAGAATTCCACTAGTGCTAATTTCATCCCTAAATGGAAAATGTTATTGTAACCATCTATTTCACTTTACAGTTCTGAGCTCCACAACTTCACAATTTGGCATCTGCATATATAACAATGTGGCTTATATGATATTGTATTTTCTAAAGCTTCTGGACTCATGCTAATTCTGTTTTCAAGTGAAAGGGTCTTTCTCAACGTAAATTGTTGGGCAGAATATATGATGTATCTTGACCTAGACGGAAATTCTGAGTACCTTATCCCCTCCCACATTGACTCATAACGTATCCAGAGGTAGTAAGTGAAGCTGGGAAATATTAATTCTCTAACATCTCTGTGATAATATCTTTTCATTACACCTGAAAAAGAAATTGAACCAGTCAGCAGCAACCATGGAGGCTAAGATAACACAAGATAACAGTTTTATTAAAAACCCACACATACCCTTGACAAAGGACAGGCTTCCTAAACATAATAGCTTATACAAGGCAACTGCTAGACAGACAGGAGGGGTTGAGGGCAGTTATGTGGTATTAAATTTTTAAAAATTTCAACCTGCGATTTGAGGCTTTGAGAAATATTAAGGTTTTACATTTTTTTACCAATCAGTATCCAAAACCCCAGAAGAAAAGTGACCCTCACCACAAAGCTAAGAGTGGAAGAGCACCCTAATTCTCTAATATGTGCAGAAATACAGAGAGGTGTGGATGTATCACTTTCTGTTCACACTAGCACATTAATAACACCAAGATAATATCATTTGTTTAACTTTCATAAAACCCATGGCTGTTCTGCCACTAACATTCTGGTTCACGCTTTAATCATTTTTCAACTGCTTCACGGTCACAGCTCTTGGCTGGCCTTTGCCATCCATCTAGATTACGGATAGAGTCTATCCCACATTCAGAGGCAGGCTTCATTTTTTTCCCCCTTACTCCCACCGTTGTCTACCCATTTGGCCAATTAAATTGGCTCCATATATACCAAGGAATTAGATTTTCATGTTTATTACTAATTTCCTCCTACACTTAATATCAACGGCTTTTTTTTTTCATTATTATTTTTTTAATGCATGCCTCTGTTTTGAGTGGATGCCCTGAGTTGTAAATCAGATTTATTGCTGGAGACAGACGAGCACCTTTCCTTGTTATGCAGATAGATTTCTGTCTGCAAGAATGCTTGTAAGAGCAGCTGCTGAGACTGGTGAAAGACCTGTCTGCATAAACATCTCTTGGGGAACCTGTTACAAAGGCAGATTCCCAAAGATCCCTGGGATTCTGATTCCAGGAATGCACAGTGAGGCCTGAAGAAGCTCAACTTTGATGAAGCTTCCTCTGAAACTGTGACGCACAGCCAAATTTAAGAACAACTATTTTATAGCAGGGATTGCCTAGCCTAAGCTATAAAGAGATTTTCCAGCCACAGAACAGGCAGATATTTATCCCAAATGTTTTGAGTGAACCAGTTAGCACCAGCTTTTCCAGTCCCACTGTACAGAAGTCTCATCTCTCAAGGTTTAGTTTATTTATCCAATAAATAACTCCTGTGAAATGCACAAAATCCCGAAGTGCTGTTGGTTGTCATTTAATATGAATTCATCTAGTGAAGGCTCTGTGTCCTCAAAAAAAAGGTAGTGTTTCCTTTTGCTTGCTGAGGCATTAACTTCTAGTCTTCGCTGCCCTCATCTCTTCTACCAAAGAAGAAACAATACGTTTTTTAAGCTGCTTTCTCCCTATCCCCTGCTCCCTGTCCCCACCCCCATTCCCAAATATAATTGCTGAATTAATTTATGACCATGGATCCTCACAGGAACAAAGTTACAGACTTTGGTGTAGCTTGAGAGGTTTGTATCAGCAATTAAAACTTTAGTTTATTACCTGTCAGCAGATTCCCTTCACCTGGCGATCTACTAAAAGGTGATAAACTAAAGCTCACAGTTTAAAGCATAGTCTGGCCCTGGTCTCTTCACCTGAGTTTCCACCTCCTAGTCCTAGCTTCCTATTATGGTTCTTTACTTGTCTGTTTTGGAGAAGGAAATGGCAATCCACTCCAGTATTCCTGCCTGGAGAATCCTGTGGACAGAGAAGCCTGGCAGGCTATAGTCCATGGGGTCACAAGAGTTGGACATGACTTGGTGACTAAACCACCACCACCACTTAACTGTTTTATGACACTTGCTTCTCCGGTGTCATAAAGAATATGCTTGCCATGCAGGAGACCTGGGTTCAATCCCTGGGCTGGGAGGAAGATCCCCTGGAGAAGGGAATGGCAACCCACTCCAGTATTCTTGCCTGGAAAATTCCATGGGCAGAGGAGCCAGGTGAATTACAGTCCAGGGGGCTGCAAAGAGTCATCCATGACTAAGCAACGAACACTAGCACCAAACTAACATGACCATGACACTTATCTGCTTTGGCAACTATAAAAGAGATTCTAGGTTTCCAACTCTATCAAATAAATGACCACCTCTTGCTACTCAAATTGAGAAATCCTTATAAAATGGGTAAATACTCTGTAAAACAAGAAAAGATTATTGGCTGTTGACCTATGGTCTTAGAAAATCCTTTCATCTGCCCCTTCTTTCCTTTATCATGTGTATCATACTTTGTAACAGTAAACTAAACATGTGTTAATGAGAGTTTTCTCACATCATGCATGGATGATGAACAAAGTGTATAATATAAATGACATATCAAATAATGACACATTTAATTTCCATGAACTGTATCCCTCTCTCCTTTGCTCATAATTATATCTTCAGTTAATATCCAGTTAGGAATACTTGAGAGTATGTATCTAAATGCCACAACATGTCACACTATGGACTAGTTTACATATAAACCATACTTTGTTTTGCTTCTGCTCAGCATAGCCCCTCAACCTGGCAGGTTTATTTTCTCTGCTTTGAGTGAACTCCTGCTCAGCACAAAGGCTCATTTTTATTGACTCTTGCACATGCAATGCTTTTCATTCTCTTGATTTAGAATTAGGAAAGCTTCATGCAACTAGTATTTGGGCCCCAGATCGAGCCAGTGTACATTGAGCAAGAGTACTAGTTTATTTCATATCCCTGGACAAACCATAGTTCTAAAGGAATCATTGCACAGGGAGGCACAGAGTCATGTGGAGAAGTAAGATGATAAATCGGAAATGGACTGTGTGCCCTTGGGTAAATCCCAAGTTACCAGAAGCAATGAGAAAACTATTGGCATTTTAGAGATATTCTGTTAACAGTCCAGGTTTGTTCTGCTGTAATTAGCTACAGGCATCAAATGTTCTGCAGTCTTGTTGGAAAAACTCTCCCTAAACCATCCCTACATTACACATCACAGCTCTTAAAACACAGGAGAAAATCAATGAATCAATCAATCAATAAAAAGAAGGCCAGGGTAAAAACATGGATAAGAAAGAACTCAAGGGAGACATCACAAAAGATGTGAAGAAGGTCTGGTTTGTTTGATCAGGTAAATGAAGTGTGATCTAAGGTTTGAGACCCTGAGCCCTGTCATGAAGGGAGACAGAGCTTGCTTTGCTCCTTATTTTACTATTCTGGTAAAATACTGGCCGATAAGTTAAATTTGCTTCTGTATCTTTCAGGAACATCTCTCCTGTCAGTCCCTCTCCCACTGTCTTTAGGACTTCTCGTTCACAGAGCTCCAATTTTCCTTCAGTTCACCCATTTTCCACAATATGCATATCAACAACTATCGTACAACTTAAAAAAGATATCTGACATAAGGAAAGCACAGAGGTGGGTTTTCCTGGGATGCTTACTATTTAAATGAAGGCAAGGATCCCCCATTATGGGTAAGAGGTACTAAAACATCCCTTCTGGAGAAAGGAATGGCAAACCACTCTAGTATTCTTGCCAGGAAAATTCCATGGACAGAGAAGCCTGGACAGCTATGTTCAACAGGATCACAGTCAGACATGACTGAGTGGCTAACACACACACACACATTATAACATGACATGGAGACCGGTTCATAGTCCAACACACTGAACCCAAAGGATAACCGAGAAGGCAAGAATTTTGAACCTATCTCTACAGGTTATACAGCCTTAACATACTCCTTTCCTGATTTGGACAAGTCTGTTGTTCCATGTCCAGTTCTAACCGTTGCTTCTTGACATGCATACAGATTACTCAGGAGGCAGGTAAGGTGGTCTGGCATTCCCATCTCTTGACGAACTTTCCACAGATTTTGTAATCCACATAGTCAAAGGCTGTATCTTGTCACCCTGCTTATTTATCTTATATGCAGATTACATCATGCAAAATGCCAGGCTGAATGAAGCACAAGCTGGAATCAAGATTGGCAGGAGAAATATCAATAACCTCAGATATGTAGATGACACCACCCGTATGGCAGAAAGTGAAGAACTAAAGAGCCTCTTGATGAAAGTGAAAGAGAAGAGTGAAAAAGCTGGCTTAAAACTCAGCATTCAGAAAACTAAGATCATGGCATCTGGTCCCATCACTTCATGGGAAATAGATGGGGAAACAGTGGAAACAGTGTCAGACTTTATTTTTTTGGGCTCCATAATCACTTCAGATGATGATTGCAGCCATGAAATTAAGAGACGCTTACTCCTTGGAAGGAAAGTTATGACCAACCTAGATAGCACATTAAAAAGCAGAGACAAAATGGAGACCAAAAGAAAACAGGAGTCGCAATACTCATATCAGATAAAATAGACTTTAAAATAATGGCTGTGAAAAGAGACAAAGAAGGACACTACATAATGATCAAAGGATCAATCCAAGAATAAGATATAACAATTATAAATATATATGCACCCAACATAGGAGCACCGCAATATGTAAGGCAAATGCTAACGAGTATGAAAGGGGAAATTAACAGTAACACAATAATAGTGGGAGACTTTAATACCCCACTCACAACTATGGATAGATCAACTAAACAGAATGTTAACAAGGAAACATAAACTTTAAATGATACAATGGACCAGCTAGACCTAATTGATATCTATAGGATATTTCACCCCAAAACAATCAATTTCACCTTTTTCTCAAGTGCACACGGAACCTTCTCCAGAATAGATCACATCCTGGGCCATAAATCTAGCCTTGGGAAATTAAAAAAATTGAAATCATTCCAGTCATCTTTTCTGACCACAGTGCAGTAAGATTAGATCTCAATTACAGGAAAAAAATTATTAAAAATTCAAACACATGGAGGCTAAATAACACACTTCTGAATAACCAACAAATCACAGAAGAAATCAAAAATCAAAATATGCATAGAAACGAGTGAAAATGAAAACAGAACAACCCAAAATCTATGGGACACTGTAAAAGCAGTGCTAAGGGGAAGGTTCATAGCATTACAGGCTTACCTCAAGAAACAAGAAAAAAGTTAAATAAATAACTTAACTCTACACCTAAAGCAACTAGAGAAGGAAGAAATGAAGAACCCCAGGGTTAGCAGAAGGAAAGAAATCTTAAAAATTAGGGCAGAAATAAATGCAAAAGAAACTAAAGAGACCATAGCAAAAATCAACACAGCTAAAAGCTGTTTTTTTTGAAAAAATAAACAAAATTGACAAATCCTTAGCAAGACTCATTAAGAAACAAAGGAAGAAGAACCAAATTAACAAAATTATAAATGAAAATGGAGAGATCACAATAGACAACACTGAAATACAAAGGATCATAAGAGACTACTACAAGCAGCTCTATGTCAATAAAATGGACAACTTGGAAGAAATGGACAAATTCTTGGAAAAGTATAACTTTCCAAAACTGAACCAGAAAGAAATAGAAGATCTTAACAGATCCATCACAAGCAAGGAAATAAAAACTGTAATCAGAAATCTTCCAGCAAACAAAAGCCCAGGACCAGATGGCTTCACAGCTGAATTCTACCAAAAATTTAGAGAAGAGCTAACACCTATCTTACTCAAACTCTTCCAGAAAATTGCAGAAGAAGGTAAACTTCCAAACTCATTCTACGAGGCCACCATCACCCTAATTCCAAAACCAGACAAAGATGCCACAAAAAAAGAAAACTACAGGCCAATATCACTGATGAACATAGATGCAAAAATCCTTAACAAAATTCTAGCAAACAGAATCCAACAACATATTAAAAAAAATCATACATCATGACCAAGTAGGCTTTATCCCAGGAATGCAAGGATTCTTTAATATCTGCAAATAAATCAATGTAATACACCACATTAACAAATTGAGAGATAAAAACCGTATGATTATCTCAATAGATGCAGAAAAAGCCTTTGACAAAATTTAACATCCATTTATGATTAAAACTCTGCAGAAAGCAGGAATAGAAGGAACATACCTCAACATAATAAAAGCTATATATGACAAACCCACAGCAAGTATTACCCTCAATGGTGAAAAATTGAAAGCATTTCCCCTAAAATCAGGAACAAGACAAGGGTGCCCACTCTCACCACTACTATTCAACATAGTGTTGGAAGTTTTGGCCACAGCAATCAGAGCAGAAAAAGAAGTAAAAGGAATCCAGATAGGAAAGGAAGAAGTGAAACTCACTATTTGCAGATGACATGATCCTCTACATAGAAAACCCTAAAGACTCTACAAGAAAATTACTAGAGCTAATCAATGAATATAGTAAAGTTGCAGGATATAAAATTAACACACAGAAATCCCTTGCATTCCTATACACTAACAATGAGAAAACAGAAAGAGAAATTAAGGAAGCAATACCATTCACCATTGCAACAAAAAGAATAAAATACTTAGGAGTAAATCTACCTAAAGAAACGAAAGACTTATACATAGAAAACTATAAAACAATGATGAAAGAAATCAAAGAGGACACAAACAGATGGAGAAACATACCGTGTTCATGGATTGGAAGAATCAATATTGTCAAAATGACTATACTACCCAAAGCAATCTATAGATTCAATGCAATCCCTATCAAGCTACCAACAGTATTTTTCACAGAACTAGAACAAATAATTTCACAATTTGTATGGAAATACAAAAAACCTCGAATAGCCAAAGCAATCTTGAGAAAGAAAAATGGAACTGGAGGAATCAACCTGCCTGACTTCAGACTATACTACAAAGCCACAGTCATCAAGACAGTGTGGTACTCGCACAAAGACAGAAATATAGATCAATGGAACAGAATAGAAAGCCCAGAGATAAATCCACGAACCTATGGACACCTTATCTTTGACAAAGGAGGCAAGGATACACAATGGAAAAAAGACAACCTTTTTAAGAAGTGGTGCTGGGAAAACTGGTCAACCACTTGTAAAAGAATGGAACTAGAACACTTTTAACACCATACACAAAAATAAACTCAAAATGGATTAAAGATCTAAATGTAAGACCAGAAACTATAAAACTCCTAGAGGAGAACATAGGCAAAACACTCTCTGACATAAATCACAGCAAGATCCTCTATGACCCACCTCCCAGAATATTGGAAATAAAAGCAAAAATAAACAAATGGGGCCTAGTGAAACTTAAAAGCTTTTGCACAACAAAGGAAACTATAAGCAAGGTGAAAAGATAGCCCTCAAATTGGGAGAAAATAATAGCAAACGAAGCAACAGACAAAGGATTAATCTCAAAAATATACAAGCAACTCCTGCAGCTCAATTCCAGAAAAATAAATGACCCAATCAAAAAAATGGGCCAAAGAACTAAACAGACATTTCTCCAAAGAAGACATATAGATGGCTAACAAACACATGAAAAGATGCTCAGCATCACTCATTATCAGAGAAATTGAAATCAAAACCACAATGAGGTACCATTACACGCCAGTCAGGATGGCTGCTATCTAAAAGTCTACAAGCAACAAATGCTGGAGAGGGTGTGCAGAAAAGGGAACCCTCTTACACTGTTGGTGGGAATGCAAATTAGTACAGCCGCTATGGAGAACAGTGTGGAGATTTCTTAAAAACTGGAAATAGAACTGCCATATGACCCAGCAATCCCACTTCTGGGCATACACACCGAGGAAACCAGATCTGAAAGAGACATGTGCACCCCAATGTTCATCGCAGCACTGTTTATAAATAGCCAGGACATGGAAGCAACCTAGATGCCCATCAGCAGATGAATGGATAAGGAAGCTGTGGTACATATACACCATGGAATATTACTCAGCCGTCAAAAAGAATTCATTTGAATCAGTTCTAACGAGATGGATGAAACTAGAGCCCATTATACAGAGTGAAGTAAGCCAGAAAGATAAAGACCAATACAGTATACTAACACATATATATGGAATTTAGAAAGATGGTAATGATAACCCTATATGCAAAACAGAAAAAGAGACACAGATGTACAGAACAGACTTTTGGACTCTGTGGGAGAAGGTGAGGGTGGGATGTTTTGAGAGAACAGTATCGAAACATGTATATTATCAAGGGTGAAACAGATCACCAGCCCAGGTTGGATGCATGAGACAAGTGCTCGGGGCTGGTACACTGGGAAGACCCAGAGGGATGGGGTGGGGAGGGAGGTGGGAGTGGGGATCAGGTTGGGGAATACATGTAAATCCATGGCTGATTCATGTCAATGTATGGCAAAAAGCACTACAATATTGTAAAGAATTTAGCCTCCAACTAATAAAAATAAATGGAAAAATAATTAAAAAAATAAAAAGCAGAGACATTACTTTGCCAAGAAAGGTCCATTTAGTCCAAGCTATGATTTTTCCAGTAGTCATGTATGGATGTGAGAGTTGGACTATAATGAAAGCTGAGTGCCAAAGAATTGATGCTTTTAACTGTGCTATTGGAGAAAACTCTTGAGAGTCCCTTGGACTGCAAGGAGTTCCAGCCAGTCCATCCTAAAGGAAATCAGTTCTGAATATTCATTGGAAAAACTCATGCTGAAGCTGAAGCTCCAATACTTCAGCCACCTGATGTGAAGAACTGACTCATTTGAAAAGACCTGATGCTGGGAAAGATTGAAGGTGGGAGGAGAAGGGGATGACAGAGGATGAGATGGTTGGATGGCATTACTGACTCGATGCACATGAGTCTGAGCAAGCTCCAGGAGTTGGTGATGGACTGGGAAGCCTGGCGTGTTGCAGTCCAAGGGGTCGCAAAGAGTCAGACATGACTGAGTGACTGATCTGAACTGAACTACAGGTTATAAATTAATTATGTGTCTAATTGTTTGTAAAAGCAGTTTTTACTGAACACATGATATGTGCAATTTTCTGTGCTAGATACAATGACAGAGACACTATAAAGACATGGTGAACGGTATCCTTAGGACATTAAACAGGAGAGATGATGAGGATCAGACAGATAGAGCTTAAAAACATCCATGTGAGTTCTGACAAGGGATAGATGATATCCAGGTAAAGGTTTCCAGAAAGACAACATGTAAACGTTAGCATTGAGCTGAACCTTAAAATACAAAGACACTTAGAAGATGTAGAAAATTAGAGAAAGGGGAGTAATGTTCCAATTGGGAATACCAGGAGCAAAGGTACATTTCTATCAAAAAAACAGTGTTTCCAGTCCAGCCCCCAGCTTGACTGAGTCATACTCCCTCTGTCTGCTAAACATGGCACCAGCTGCCACGCGGTCCTAAAAGCCAAAGACAGCCTCTCAAGGCATGGCCCTCTCTCAAACTGCTTGATAACAGCTCCTCATCCCTTCTTATTCTCACACAATCTGAAATCTTTACTTTCTTCCAGAGAGTTTCAGGAACATCGCTATCAGGAGCGGTGAGGACCCCAGGAGGAATTGTACAGAAACTGAAGTAGAGCTAAAAACAAAACAAGGGCTGTGTTAAAAGTTTAGCTTACTTAGACACCAAAGTTAATGAATTCCCAAACAGAACATGTGGGGGAAACAAACGCAATCCAGTCTCTAATGACATCCAGGTACCTGGGAACGCTTACCTTGTGTTCCCATAAAGGCAAACAGGGAACTGAATTTGAAAAACAAAGCACGGCTAGTAAATTCCTGAAAGGAGACAGTTCTTTTTCCTTGGAGACAAACGAAATTATGCATTGCCTCTCCCACCAGCAATATACTCTGGCTCAGATATTTTTAAAAGAAGGCTGTTGAACATCTGCTAAGCAATTAATGGTATGCATCGGCGTGCTGGAATGGTCCCTAGGAAGGTATTAGCAATCCTGCTTATGAGACATGAAATGTTGCAAGCAGTGGTCCTTCTTCCCTTTTTTGAGATTGTATTTTATTTTTGTTTTCTCCTGCCTGCAGAGGGGATGAAAGGAAAGGGAAGGGAGCTTGGGTGGAAGTTCGGCATCAAATTCTCTTGCTCATCATGTCTTCTTTCCCCCAGGTAAGAAACGGGATATTTTTCTGCTTTCTTTTCCTAGCCATCCCAATATGAATGTGTTAATTTCAATTTAAACAAATGGTGGCAACTGCCTCAATCCAACTGATCGCATACCCAACATGCCAAGTTTTCTATGTGTGAAAAGAGAATTCCCTCCACTGTCTTTGTACCATAGTCTACCCTCTGTTCTAATAGTTTAGAAAAAAAAAATCAGGTAGTTAGAGTTAACTTAGGAACAATCTCCAACATAAAACTGATCCCTCCTATATTCTACTTCCTCATCACAGTCATTGAAGAGTGCCAGCCTTAACATAAGCCTTGCCTTCTGCATATGAAAGCCTGGCTGAGAGTGACTTTGTACCTCTCTCCCTTGGAACTGCCTGTCCTAACACTATTATGACAACATGGCTAAAATCAATACAGCAAAAATTTCCAAGACTCAATTACTATGTCAGCCCTTGCCATTCTCTTCTTTTATTCTTCAAACCGGAGCTGATTACCCACATATAAGTCTCCGTTCACTCTGGTCATCCTAGGAAGCACAAAAGGCCAGGTAATCAGGTTTCAAATTACACTGCCAAAAGGTGTATGACAGATAATATCAGAACCTGGGAAAGCCTGGATGACTGGAAGCCAGATACTTTTCTCACTCTCTCCAAAATGGCCCAGTCTAAGTTTGGGCTTTTGCCTTAAACTGCAGTTTCCTTTTGTTCCCTTGGCAACCCTGCAGAGTACAATCCTCCTTCCAATCTCAGCATGTTTACCTAAGCTCCCAGTAATACACTCCCTTTCCCCTTTCGTCAGCCCCTCCTCTGAGGGATCTGAGTACTGTTTCCCAAATCTCCAGCTATGGGATGAAGCATGAATATTAATTGGATACATTTTCTAGATCTTCCCAACTTTGCATTACTCTTGGCCAGCTGGAACTTAGACCAGTGGAATTATTTTTTCCTGGATATCAGGAATGACCTGTCTTTCCTCCATGTAACTACGGATCCATGGGTGCCTTTGCTGTATCCATTTTCCAGGCCAAGTCGCTGGCAAAGCAGTTTCAGATCATTACCCACTTTTTGGATTCCTATTTTTTTTGTTTTAAATCTGGATCCCAGATGTCATCACAGAAAGGCATCCTTAACTAATATATAAAGTAAGATTCAAATTTAGGAAACAAATCAATCCATCTTTGGAGTGTGATATGACAACAACCGTCAGTGGCTTGGCCACTGGGCAGATGACAAGGGATATTTCTGGACTTTGTTTTCCAGTTTAACCAACTACGTGTAACTGCCACATGCCACCACTGCTCACCAAAGACCAAAGGCCAATCTTCTCGACAGGAAACAGCCAAGGAGATCATCAAATGCTCTGAGGTAAGTTTGTTCAGGCCTTAGGCTTACAAGCTGCCCTCATAGGTGCTTCGTTGTTGTTTTCTATTCTCTGTGCACGTGCTCAGCCATGCCCAACTCTTGCGACCCCCGGGGACTGTAGCCCGCCAGGCTCCTCTGTCCATGGGGATTCTCCAGGCAAGAATACTGGAGTGGGTTGCCATTTCCTGCTCCAGGGGATCTTTCTGACCTAGGGAGCAAACCTTTGTCTCTTGTATTGCAGGCAGATTCCTTACCGCTGGGCCACTGGGGAAGCCCCTTCCTACTCTCTTATATTTTCTTTTTTTCTTCAGGACCTTTTCACCTTCAGTATGATTTGTAAAGTGGCATTTGTCAATGTGCTACCTGCCCAGCCTTCTCCACTGATGGAATCTTCATGGAGGCAGAGGCTCTATCCCATGCTGAGAACACTTCTTGGCTCAGAGTAGCCAGCAACTCAATAAATGTCTGTTGATGGATGCAACTGATTGCATCCATTTGCTGCAGAATAGCAAACTAGCTCTACTCAATCCTTGCTCCTAAGAGTCACCTTTCTCAAGTGACACTCTGAATCAGTCACATCTCTACTCCTAGGTCTCCACAGCTTCTCAGAGTTCACCACAGGAAGAATAAACAGCTCAGCCTGGCATATTTCCACCTTCTACCTCCACGTCCCATGCTTAGCACAGTGACTTTTATATGTTTGTTTTTTAAGTCAGTGTTTTTTTTTGTTTGTTTTGGTTTTTTTAAGGAAAAACATTTTATGAAATCTTAATAAAGTAAAAATATGGAATCCAAGTAGAAAAGGCAGCCTGCTTGGCTGCCTTTAGACCTAAGCACACCTCTAGGAACCTCTAGGAAACCGGAGAATGGAATTGGAAAAACCTGCTCCTTGTCCCCACTTATTCAGCATACCCACAGCCCTCAGGGCTCTCACATTCCTTCCCTGATTATTCCAAGATTATGCTTGGAATACTCTCTTCAGTTCAATCCTATCCGTCTTTCAAGGTCCTACCCAAAGACCACCTCCTCCATTAAGCTTTCCTGTGTCATTTTGACTGTCTTCAATTTACCACTGCTTTAAATTTCTCATAAAACTTTGATTGTTAAAAATAAAAAAGGCTAAAAGGAAAAATAACACCTGACTCTGTACCAGGCATTACCCTATGTGTGTAACCTAAACTAACTTGACCTTCACACAATTCCATTGTTACAGATGCTATAGAGAAGTCTTCTCTCAGAGTCTATACACCAAGTAAGTGATGGAACAAGACTGAAACCAGTGGTCTGGCTGCAAAACTGCAAAATCCAAGCACTCAGAAATGTGCTACTGCCTCTCTATAAAGGCATTTATGCATTTCACTTGTTCAGAGATCCCACCACTGCCCACTTTCCCCACCCCAAAGTGCCACCACCACACGCCACCACCAAACTCTGAAACACCACAACTAGATTATACTTTCTGAAGGCAAAGGCCATTGCCTACTGGCCTTTATGCAACACCAGCATAGAACTCTGCAAAAATAAGGACCCAATACATAGTGTTAATTTATTATTAATATAGCACAATAATATCTATTTCTATATACTTGGAACTACCTGAATTACTATTGAGACTTCTACATGGCCTTAGGAGGAATATTTTCCTCATCATCTTTTACAAGTGAAGAGACAGAAGTTGAATGACATTCATTCATTTGTAAGATACAGACCAACCTGGGGTTCAGCTCCTGGATATGGCCCAGGACAGCTCCTAAGTCCCAGCTATTTCTGTTGTGCCTTGTTATCCCAAACTGAAAGAAAATTCTTCATAGCATGAATGATTTAAAAATAAAGTCTTGCAGAAAGACCAGAAAAAAATATTACTTGTAAAGTTAACTTTATTTTTATTTTTAAGATTTCTGTAAGATGACATATGCTATTATTTGAGGGAATTTTAAGTGATTCACTGATGGTTTTTGCCAGGAACCAGGCAGGAAAATCACCTTTTTCTCTTGCCTTGCCAGTTCCCATTAAGGCAAAAAAAAAAAAAAAAAAGATAAGCAAGAGAACCTCCAAAGAATGAAGCCCTATTTCTGATCAGCAGGGGCACCAGTTAGTCTTGTTTAGCTGAAACAAATTGGGATCCCCTTCTGCCAGAGTCACTAGCCAGAACCAAGGGATGTGAACACTGACCTGCTGTTAAGTGGGCTGCGTGGACAAGGACTTGGACCCCCGGCTTCAGCTCAAAGTGCACCGAGTTTTGGTTGAGCTTGTGAATCAGCAGTTCTGATATCTGAAAGGAAAAGAGCCAAAGTGAGTGCTGCTGAAGTTGTCACACCGACTACATACAAACGTGCTGAGCAGTATTTACCATGCTGATCAAGGCATCCTGATACCACACCTGGGAGTGATATAAGTGAGTTGTATATGATTTTAAGTTTTTAGTCCAGAATATGCAGATAGAATTATTATCTAAGCATGGCTTGACTTTATATCCGAATTGCTATGAAATAGGACAAACAATTAGGAAATCAGATCATTTCTACTCTTAAAAAATTACCCAGGTATTAGTTTTAAAAAAATCACCCTGGGTTTCTTTGAGAGTGCATTTGTTATACACAAGGACTTAAAAGAAGCAAATATGTAGAATTTACAAATTCTGATGAGATTCAGACCCATTTATTTTACTTCTTGATAGTAAACTCCATCTTATTCCTTATTTTGCTTCCCTCCTCTTACCCAACTTTCCAAGAATAGGTAGTTCATGGGTATTTGTTGATGATAAATATTGTTCTACTAAAATAATAACTTATGATGTTGTAGTTCAGTTGCTAAGTCATGTCCGACTCTGAGAGCCCCCATGAACTGTAGCAGGCCAGGCTTCCCTGTATGTATTTATTTCAAATATACAATAAATCATACATTTGAAACAAAGCATAACCACAGCTTAACGTGTTGGCTGACTCTTGTTTCATGCTATGAACCGAAAATCACTCCTCAGGCTGATGCATCTGTACTGGGCAGACCCACAGAATTCTGGGCCATGAAACATTTAACCCCAACAAGTGACAAAGGACCCTGTTTTAGGTAGCAACAGTAAAAGGCAAGATTTTCTAGACAAGGTAAAACTCTGTTCATGTGTTTAAAGTAAAAAAAAAAAAAACAGATCAATCTGCTGTTTAACTCATCCTTTTGAATAACCTGTGAAAAGCTATCAGAAAAAACCACACTCCTATTATCTGGTCTCCTTGCCTCTTTTTTAATGTTCTAAGCATCAATGTAATGTTCTATTTCATATGCTATTTAAGTCTAGTTAGATGCTTTCTGAATATCGTTCTGCTAGTTAAATTCTTAAATTATTTTTCTTTTTATATTTATGGGCTTTCACTCAGTCCACTGAGTTGCCAAAATGACACCTTTGATCCTTTTATCAATTAAGCAGGGCCTGACAGCTTTGTTTTCAAGCAGAGTCTCTTGAAGAGGTCCCTGTTCAGTGATGGACTTGACCTGCCCTGCAGATGAACTTCTCTGCTTAACAACAAGAATGTGGGATGACGGTCAGTGACCTGTGACCCAAGTCACGCACCTGGGGTCCAGTGCAAGCTCAGCCTCTCAAATATTTCCACTTAGCAGACTGTGCAGGGAAACCCGGTTATGATAAAATTATGTTGAAACAGCTTTATTCTCTCTACATAAGCTACTCTTTTTCCTGGGTAATGAGAAACTTCCAGAACGCTCAAGGTTTACAGGAAGAGTGGATTTCTAACACAGATTGTGTAGAATGGGTTTCCTCTGTGTTCTGTAAAGTGTTACAGTTGTGCAAGTTCCTATTCTATCTTATTCTTATCATTCAATCAGTAAGACCTTTCTGAGAATTTGATGGTGGATTTTTAGTAGAGGTTAAACAGAAAGGCTTGGCTTTTAAATAAACATACACACAGAGAAATGTGTACATATATATATATATATATACACACACAAAATAAATAATCATGTATAAAATTAATATGCTTATGTACATACACATGCTTATATACATACGCATACATATGTGCGCATACATATGTAATTGTATTTGCAGAAAAAATATTTTAAATTGAATAAGAAAACATCAGAAGTAATTAAGAAATTGTCCTGTTTTGCAGAGTCCATCCCATGGACAAAATGGGACTGTGTATATGCATGAGAAAGACTTCTCTCTTCCAACTTGCTGAAATGATACGTATTTCTTCTCCCTGACAATGTTTCTTCCTCAAGAAAGAGTTATAGATAAGAAACCAGAAAAGTGTTCATCTGAACAATATACTTCTAATTTATAATCTCCAGGAGAGTCCCTTGAAGAAAACAATTAACTTCCCAAATTTGTTCTGGTTTATAACAGTGCTTCATCGGTTTTATCTGTATCATTTACAAAATTAAACAGGCTATGCAAAAATGGTAGCAGAGAAAGTATATTTCATGGATTTCACTTGCATCAAAGAACACACAAAAAAGATAACATACTTTGTGGTGTGCGAAAGAACTTGTGCACAGAAACAGAACTAAATAAAATTTACACTGCATACAAGAATGAGCTCAATTAGATAACATGCATTTCTCTGTGCAAGTAAATAAGTACAAAACTGTTGACAGACTTTGACAATATTTTGAATGTTTTCCATGCCACCTGGAGAAGCGTTTATCCTGTATTGTTTTCATCATTTGTGAATTATTACACATATTTTCATATATACAATATAGAATGTATAATATCTATGCATTGAACACTTTCTATTGGCAAGTTACATATTTCTCACTATGTTTTTCCCTAGGACAACATAGCTCCATTGAAAGCAACATGAAGCCTAAAGGACACTCCTAAGTTTATCCTGTTAATATTTGAAGAATTGAGACTAGAATTTCATTCTGTTTGACTCCTAATCTTAGGGCATTTCCATAAAAAACATTTTCCTCGAGCCAGCTGACAAAGACACAAAAAGTATATAGGAGGAGGTCCAGCTGAGCACATTTAGGAGATAAAAAATTGTAGCATATCATTAACTATGCTTCTATTTCTCATCCAACTGTGAAGCACATGATTTGCAACACCAGGGCCGTGTCATCTGACCAATTTGAGCTACAGGCAATTCCTAACCGTAGCCTCAGGACTGCTACATTCGATTCAACAGTTAATATAATTTATAATGTTTGGGAGAGCCTTTGGCCACGAAAGGAATAGAATGAACTGCGACTTTAGCGCAGTGTGGTGACAGCCTAAATGAAAGAACACAAGCTTGCATGATGAAGACTCGAGTGAAACAGTCTGTAATTGCTGGGAGATCAGTCCTCCTCGAGCAAGCCGAATCTGTTCACTTTTCTTTCTCTTGTCCAGTGCAAGTGTGTCGTCTTAGCAAATTTCATTTACCTTTGTACTGTGACCCCTCTTCTGCGGCTCTCCATTTTCTATTCTGCTTCAGCTAAATAATCATGAGCAAAGAAAAATCTATTATTCTCCGTGTCTGCCTATTTGATGAAATATGTCTGTGATTCAAATGCAACCCACACTTCATTTAAACTGCCACTTAAATAGACAGGGGCAACTCAATACAAATACTTGGAAAGACGCTATCAAAAGGGTGCTGTGGAAGGGACCAGGTATGTGGAAAACACCAATTCTACTTCTCAGCGTCTTCACAAGCATGAAATTTGAGTGTGGTAATCAGAACAGGGGTGAGGCTGAGGTAACGATGCTACAGTTTTGAGGACTTGAAACAAAGGAAGTGTGCTTTCTGCTTAACGCTCCATATCCACTGCAGGTAGATGTGATGCTGAGCTCATTATAGTCACACAGGGACATCGGCTGGTAGATCAGCCCCCTCAGATGTACACACCACCAGAGGAAGGGAAAAAAGAGTTCTCTGGGTTCCAGAGACAAAATTTGAATACTTCAGCTTGGAAGTGACTCATCACTTCTGCTCCCACTTCATTGGCCAGAATTAGTCACATGGCTCTGCTTACAGAAGAGACTCATGGGTATAATCTACCAGTACCCAGAAATGGTGAGCTGGAGATGTTTGGTCAACACAATAGATCGCTACCACATAAAGAACACATTCAACATCCAAACAATGCTTAATGAAACCAACAGAAGAAATTGACTCTCAGATCATGAGAATGGAAGTGTCAAATGCTGAAACACGAAGAAAGAGAAGCTTAAGGACAACAGAGCAGTGGTAATTTATGAAGCATGACACCCAAAGAAATGGTACAAAGTGAAACTATTAATACACACTCAAAATGGGCTTGGGCTTCCCTGGTGGCTCAGATGGTAAAGAGTCTGTCTGCAGTGCAGGAGACCTGGGTTTGATCCCTGGGTCAAGAAGATCCCCTGGAGAAGGAAATGGCAACCCACTCCAGTATTCTTGCCTGGAAAATCCCATGGATGGAGGAGTCTAGCAGGCTACAGTCCATGGGGTCGCAAAGAGTCAGACACGACTGAGTGACTTCACTTTCTTTCTTTCTTTTCAATATGGGCTTTAGCAGATTTATCAACAGCAAAGCTATATTGGATCACACAACTAATGCTTATCTGAAGTTGTGAGGAGGGATGGAAACCCTATTGAACGTAAGGAACATTTTGGTGCCAGGTTTAGAAGGAGACTTGTCTGGGATTACCTTGGAATGGACATAGTGAAGCCTGATCCTGTTAGGTTAAGGCCTCTTCAACGAGTAATTGAATGACATTACTTTTGGAATTAACAGAGAAAGATCTTTCCCAATTAACATGATTTCTGGGTTAATACATGGAAGAAGCAATGGAGCCAAACAGGACTTCTGCTTATCAATTCTGTTATTTGTTAGCACCAGAGAATCAGCTTGACTACAGTGTCTAAGAAGTTCTTCCTGGATGACATAATGAAGAAATAATGTGTCCCAGTTCACTTCCTTTCCCTAAATTCCCCATCACCAGCTCCAAATATCTCTCCTTCTCCTTTTGCTGTATTCTTTCAGCACAACTCTTACCTATTCTTTCAATTATAACTTCCTGTTTTAGTGACCTTCCAAGTGAACTTCAAAATGTTTCTACAGTTTCTCTCTCTGAAAAATCTGGACAGGGCAGACTGAATATATCGAAAATGGCCTAAGATTATTTATTACATTTCACAATGAATCTTTAACTTCTAAAAATATTGCCAACAACCTGTTCCACTTTCAGAGGTACTTTTCCTTTCCCTGGATTTTGGTTTCTGCACCTGTCAAATGTATATGACAACACAAACAACTAAAGAGGAAATTCATTATTGGTGGTTGACATTTTGTCCATGGTCATTCTGTTCCTTTTAAATGTGTCTGTGCCCTTTAAGGATTCAACAAGACAACATGCAGGCTCCCTATCTCGCCAGCACAGCATCACAGACACAGCTTGATGGTCCTTCCTCCTTCCAGGAAAGCCAGATACAAATCTGCCCACCTCTGAGGACTCAGAGAGAAGCTGGCAAGTACAGTGGTGCAGGGTGGGGTATGCTCCACACCTGAGCAGCTGGCCTTAGGTAGCAAGAGAGTCTATCCCTGATGAGGCCAGCTAAGGGCAAGTGAGCCTTTTCTCACTCTCTGGAGATGTGAAGTCAAGAGTGGTGGAACCCTCCCTGACAGAGGTCACTTGATTAACCCAGCGCAACATTATCCAGATAACAAGGTCAAGGGCTTCTCACTGCGAGGAATTTTCAATTTATTTCACAGACAAGATAACTCGATCTAAGCTAGCATCTGTCCTCCCCAGGGAATGCTGTTAGAGGAAGTAAGGGAGGAGAGCCAAGAGCCCTTTGCTGGGACCCTGCCCTCCCAGTCATCAGGATCCACCTGGCCAGGTCCCACTTTTTCCCCTGCTGGGAATTCTGTGCAGTAACTTTACAAGAAAGGGGCCAGAGTATTGAGAGAGAGAATAAAGCCAGTTCTTCCCAAGTTTCATCTAATTCAGAGTGCAGCCTTTAAAGGAGTGGGGTCCTGGTTGTTGTTTTTACTTTGCCCTCAGTTGCAATTTCTATGTAATTTATGACAAAGGAAGTCAGTTGCTTTTGCCTGCCTCTGGTTCCTTCTCTCTTCCCCATATTTTTCTTTAAGGACCCATGTCCTTCTTTATTATCAGCCCATTTGACTTAGGAGGGGCTCCCTTAACTCCTGATCCTGGGGAGGGTATGACACATTGAGTTATCACTGACAGAGCCCTAGCCTTCTGACTACCAGGCTAGTTGAGACGTCTCCACTTTACCGAAGTCGAGCCTGTGAGAATTATCACCCTAGGTTTTTGGGGTGTGCTCAGGGGAGAGGTACTATCTTTTGAATGGAATTGGTAAGATGACTAAATAAAAGACTGGGGCCTCCGGGGGCCATTCTCGTCTTCCTGTGTGCTGGCTTCATTCTCAGACAGACTTCTCATGTGGTCACAACAGCAAGAGATCAGGAGAGGAGAGACGAAGATGGGGAGTAAGCTGATGATACTTTCTCTCTGAGTTATCCATGCCTGAGCTGGACTTCCCAACTAAATAAGCTTGTAACTGCAAATTTCTAGTGAAATTTGTTTGAACAGAATATATGTTCATTTCATCAGGGAGAAAAAAAAAAAAAAAACCCTACAAAACTCAAAGCAAAGCATCTGTTGCTCATTTCCTGGGGCAGCAGCCTTGATATCTGGGGGCTTTGCAGAAGTCAAGTGGTACCCAAATCCACATGGGCAGCATGACGGAACAAGGGGACCAGTAGACTTGAGAGTTAGTTGCAGAAACAGAACTAGAATCCCCTTCTCCTTAAAGAGTTGTGTCTCCTCAGGCAATTCACAGCTCCCTGTTGGGGTCTGAACTCATTAATTTCAAAGTGACTGAGTCAGAGAGAAGAATTAAAGGACCTCTCTTAGGATCATAACTATAGGATCCCTGTGGGCAGCACCTGTATTGCTGGTTCTTGACAAAGGCTTAGTTTACATATTGATTTCATTACTGTACTTATTAATTGGGTAATAATAGTTTTCATAAGACACTGATTTCTCATATGCTGGGTTTGGTCACTGAAAGTAGTTTCATTCCTGGATAAGGCTGCTACACTGGCAATTCCCTTAACAAAAGTTACAATCTCCCTTGGTACTCCGCTGCTTTTCCTTAATGCCATCCATCTGCATGATAACTTAGATGAGTCATCTTCCCTCTAGTTTACTCATTCATGTGCATTCTTTCTGTTTCCTGCTATCTTTGTTCTTTCCTGTAATTTCATTCATTAATCTTTTTCTCCTTATTGTCACCATCTTCTTTCTGCCAATGCATGCCCTGGACTATACTAGTCTTTAATATGCCTCTATATATTTTTTGCATTTCTCATGTACTCTCCTATCACAAAACGTCCATAAATGTAACCATTATCTATTTACCATTTATTGAGTAACCTCTATAGGTCAAGGGCTTTGCTGTATCATTTCTTTAATGATCTCTCAAACACCCCACAAGGCAGGTATTATTGATTACGTGATTTTGGCTGGATTATTGATCTTTTCTGAATTTTCCTCATCTATAAGATATAAGCAATGGATATAAGAGCTGAAACTAGAAACCTGGTCTATATTTCTCCAAACCTGTGGTCTTTCTAAAACATATCTGAACTCCCTACATGTGAACAAAATGTTAAGTTCCACAGCTTTCAAGCAAGCCAAGCCAGCTGCCGTTGGGTCTCTGATTAATGGCTCATCAGTACATGATACTTGGCTGCCTCAGGAACACTCACTCAGGTATCTGAGAATCTCTCTGGAGAAGACACTCAGACAAGATAAAGAGAAAGAAGAACTCTATGGAAAACAGACAGTTAGAGCAAGATATACCCTCATACCAAGTATATATATATATACTCACACGAGTAAACCAAGTTTCAGAAAACACATGCCTCTTCTTTCTACATTTTCTCTCAAATAAACATCTAGAAACTGTATTTTAGAGAGAGAATGAAAAGTATCGGGAATTGAGATGTGCAGGTGATGTGGTACCTGGGAACTTGGCTGGCTCTAAACCTGGACTCTTCTGTATTGAGAAGATGATATTCTGGATTTCATGGGCAAGCCATAAGATTTCCAGAGAAGGCATAAATATACATGTTTCAACCTAAACGCCCAGGATAGGGATCTACACCCCTGTTGGTCTCATCAGCAGTGTGGTGATAAGAAATACTCCATTCTGTCTCCCACTGAACTGTAGGTGCAGAGAATAATTTGTAGAATATAACAGGAAGCCGAAAGCGAGGGCTGAGGAAAGTCAGATGCAAAGTTGATGGGTTCCCTACTGTCTGATGTTCAAGTGCAGTTCATGAGGAGATGGGGTTCACTGGGGCTTTCCTTGACAGCTCTTTTATTTGTTATTTGCACATGGAAAAAAATATAGATGTGAGTCTTCTGCCAACTGAGAAAGCAACTGTTAAAAGGTGGGTGTGTACTAGGAGGTAGGCCAGGTTGTAATTTGGGGTTGTTGTTAACAAGGCTGTGATGGAGGTTTCTCAAGTCATCTTGGAGACTAGAGATCAAGGGACTAGATTATGGGTTAATTATAAGTAAACTGAAAAGCTCCAAGTACTAAAAGGAGAAAAAGTTTATATTTACTTAGTGCCTGAGAGGAATCCTGTTTTTAATATATCTGTCAGAAAGCATTGAGAAACCAAAGTCATATAGTTTCCAACAGGGTGAGACCAAGACTGGTCATTTTAACTGACCAGGTGAAGAATAAGAACAGCAATAATGACATCATCATAGTAATAATCCTCACTGTGTGTGTGTGTTAAGTTGATTCAGTCGTGTCTGACTCTCGGTGACCATATGGACCATAGCCCACCAAAGCTCCTCTGTCCGTGGGATTCTCTAGCCAAGAATACTGGAGTGGGTTGCCCTCCTCTGGGGGATCTTCCCAATCCAGGGATTGAATCCGTGTCTCTTACATCTACTTGCATTGGCAGGCAGGTTCATTACCACTAGCACCACCTGGAAAGCCCAATCCTCACTACAGAGATGGATACCCTGAAGTTAAAAGGAAGAATGGGAGAAAAAAGTTCTAAGGGAGCAGAAGAGAGAGAACCTCTGTCTCTGTCTCTCTCTCTCTCTCTCTCTCACACACACACACACACACACACTCATACTCCAGAGGTGCTGGAGATGAGGAAAGTGAATCCCATATAGCCAGGGGAGGTACTTGGAGTCAACTCATTCATTCATTATAAACATTCATTCATTATCAATTACTCATTCATTATAAACTCAAATCATCATAGACTGGTGTGATAAAGAGGACTCATGATTTGTATAAAAGTTGTGCCTTTTTAAAAAGATATGCCATTTGATTCTCAAGGATTCTGTGGCGGCTCAGAGAGTAAGGTGTCTGCCTTCAATGCAGGAGACCTGAGTTTGATGCCTGAGTCAGGAAGATCCCCTGGAGAAGAAAGTGGCAACCCATTCCAGTATTCTTGCCTGGAAAATCCCATGGACGGAGGAATCTGGCAGGCTACAGTCCATAGGGTCGCAAAGAGCCAGACACAACTGAGTGACTACTTTCACTTTGATTCTCTTGATGCAAGTATGTGAAGCAATATAAATCAATTCCACTTTTACACATTGTTCAGCCTCTTGCATTTTTCCTGCCACCTAATACCTTGGACAGTTTGCCATGTCAGCACAGCACACAGATTTATCTTGTCTACTGTAAACACTGTAGATGGATATACCCTGAATGGTTTAGCCACTGCTGACAATACATACTCTTGCATGTGTTTCCTGGTGATGCTGTAGTTAAATCTCCAGATTACGTTTCTTCAGGGAGGATGGGAAAGTGGGAGGGTCCACAGGCAGCTGGAGCCCTCACTCCCAAGTGTGGACCCCCAGAGCTGCTGTCCTGGTCAGGGACTAGCAGGGTCGTGGTCAGAGAGGGAGAAGCTGACGTCACCTGGGGACTCACCTGCTCCAGGTCCTCGGCTGACCTTTTGTTTTCTCCTGTGGGGTCCTGATGGGGTAAGACAAAGAGCTCGGCAGCGGTGGGCAGGCCAGGCAGCACTGCCACCAAGATGTGCTGGGCCGGAACCCCGGTGGCCTGAGGGAGAGACAGAGGCACATGTGAGTCCTGGGGGAGAGCTGATGAGAAGGATCCACGTGTTCAGTGGGGAGCTGGGGGGTGGTGCAGTAAGAAGGCACGCAGGTGTGGAGATAGGGTGTGAAAGCAGGGTCCTGGTGCACTTGTAGGGGAGGGATACAAGGGCCAGAACTGGGTTCAAGCCAGACTTTGAGGTCTGGTCCCCCACTCTATCCCCATGAGACCTTAAACACTTTGCATCCCCTCAAATTAAAAAGTGGCATAATGGTAGTACCTGCCTTGTAAAAGTAAGTGGACCCTGTCAGTGAGAAGGCCATCACTGAGCCTTATCTTCTGCCCCTTGAGCTGTAACACTTTCTAACTTAGCTTCCTCCTTCCTTGAACCACTAGAGTTCTCTCCAAATCCACCAGGCGTACCTCTGTCACCTAACCTAACAGCAAGCCCCAGACCACAGCCTCCAGGTGTTTGTTGAGTTCTCCACAGCATCCGACTCTAATGATCAGTTAAGGAAGCTCTCTTAGCCCTTCCCCCTGCTACCCTTCAATCTTCTATTAAAATTATGCACATCACTCAAAAACTTCCTCTTTACTGAGCCTACTTTCTAGATGGTTCTAGAATTCAGTTGGCTACAATTTCAGCTTTTCTCTGTAGCATCCAGTCAGAACATCCAGCTAGCATCCCGTCATTTGGTTGTTATACAAGAACTCCTCACATTTACCCCAAAATCTTCATTCTGCATGTGGATGAATGGAGGCACTCTTTTCCCAAATACCCCAGCAGGAAGCCTTATCTCACCTATGATACCACACCCTCCTTTCCACATCCTATCTAATCAGCCTATGAGATCTTGACAAATGACCCCATTGGTTCCTTCCTATTTAAATCCCCCACCCCCCACCCCTGCCTTGTTAATACCTCAATTCAGCCTCTGTGTTCTCTCCCCTCAAGCTTTATAACAGCCTCCCCATCTCCAGGAAACAGACTACTACCAATACTTCCAGATTTATCCCACTGTCTAACTCAGATTATGTGTCCCCATCTAAATTCATGCACAAATTACCCCTGCCAACTGGATTAGATTTACATTCAAAGCCTTCAGCAACATGGTCCCACCTTTCCTTCCTACACTAATTATCCACAGCTCACACAGACATCTTATGCTTAACTGAATAGACTCATCTACAATTTCTCAACATTTCCAGCCTTTTCTCGAAATGTTTCTGTGTATTTCCCCTGAATATCTTTCCTATACATTTGCTGCTAGAACATCATGAAGTTCTAGGACAACATAAAATCCATTCATTTCAGTATATTGTTCATGATTTCCAGTTAGGTGATTGTTGGGTTCTGAAACATACCTTTATATCTCTCTTGAAGTAGTAAGAAATTCCATTTACTGGATCTTTATCATGTGTCTGGCATTGTCCTAAGAACTTCTTAATAAAATGTAATGCAATCTCCCACAAGCACTCTTTGAAGCAAGTATTACTATATCTCTCTGTGCAGGTGAAGACACAGGTTGCGAGTCCCCAGGAAGCTGGCTCTGAGCTTAGCCTGTAGGGTGTTTATTAGGGGACATTCTTAGAATCAACAGCTATAGGAGTGAAGGCAAGGAAGCGAGAATGGGCAGAGGGAGAAGCCGAGCTATGATAAAGGTCATCAGCAGCTTCAGATGACCTTGAAGAGAAAGAGAACAGCCCTTCAGATTTGCCTGAGGTTGAGCTGAGAGCGTCACTGGACTTGAGCCACTCAGAAGGGAACACAGTGTGGGGGAAAGGCAGCTGAAACCTCTGCCCACAGCTCTCCCAGCAGATAAGACAATTGTATCTCCCGTAAGGGGAATCTGGATGGCACATCCCTATTTCTGCTACAGGACAGACAGTAGACGGAGGAAAGCTCAGCAGTGGCTCAATGCCATCTAAGTAACGAGTGGTGACACTCAGTTTGGAACCTTGGTCTGACCATGATGCCTCTGTCCTTAACCAGGGCTCTCCTGTCTTCCTTCTCCTAACACACAAAGCAGCTCCTGTCCCAGCTGGTAACATACTGTTTTATAGCCCTCTAGGATGCTCAACTCAAATATTATGTCTAAACTCATTCTTATCATCGACAATATTTACTGAAGGACTTTCAATTAAAGATCCCATTGCAAAATATCAATAGAAAAACCCCAGTTGATGAGGAAAAAGGCAATTGATTTACATATTGAATTTCATTAGAGAATGAATAGGAAGAAAACTACAATTAAGTTGACATCCAGTCAAGCTTCTTATAGAGCTTATTAGGGGACACCTGGCAATAGGGTGTGTTCTTTGGGACTTAAGGAAGCGGCTGAGAATATTTACTGATCTCAAAGCCAAGGTGGGGAGCTAGGAACCAGGGCTGGTTCAGCTGCCTCTTAGGATTGGGTAACCAAGGAGTCTTCAAAACTCCCTCCACCCCATCACCTCTTATCCTGAAGGATGTGGAGCCAACCTGTTTGTTCTGCATTTAGCTGATTATGCTCTGCAGCAGCCTAGAAATATTAATGAGCAGTCATATCTAACCTAGTGGACAGCTGGTGGGAGGGCGGCAGCCCAGAGCATCCCATCCCCTTACAATTAATATGAAGAGGAGCCAGCCTGGAAAACATCACTGCTAAACTAATGCTTGGTTGCTAAGTCACCTGGGGGTGTTGGACAGCTGCCTAGGAGATCTACAGGGACACAGATCTCTGAAGGAGGTGGGCTGTGGGTTCACTGAAGGCTGTAAGTCATCTCTCCAGGACAGCAGAGAAGAGAAACCAGCAGCTCCAAGGATAAAGGGGCCTGTGGTTTGGTAGCTTCGCCCCCTGGTGGCCATAATGTTTAGCCACCGACAATGTCATAGATGCTCAGAGTGGTTAAGAAAGACAAAAGTGGGACGGCATTTACCCAGAGGCGCAGAAAATAACCCTTCTTCATCCCACTATTCCAATCACTCTTGCCTCTCCATCTAACAAGGCAAAGGACAGCAGCAGAGTGGAGTGGGTAGAAAACTACTTGATCAAGATTTAAACCTTGAGGTCTAACTCCAGAGCCTGATTTTAAACAGTACAACCTTGGGCAAGTTACTTGCCTCTATTCACCTGTAAAATGGGGATCATCATGCTATCCATTTCTACATCATAAGCTAGGTTTCTTTTTGGTGATTATATGTGTCTAAAAGTGCAAAACACTGAGAAGAGTTTCTGGAATTTGTAAAGTGCTAAATAAATATCCACAAAAACAATGGTATGATTAAGGGGAACATCAGCTCTTTGCCAAAAGACTGAATGTGAGATCAGTTTTCTGAGAAGGGGTTATCTGAATGTCTTTAACTCTCCTCATCCCTTTGTGTCATGAGGCACCATGTGTCAGGCGCAGGAGAGAATGTATAACTAATCCTAAATTGACTTTTCTTTTAGGCTAAGAGTAGACCTTATTTTCTTGGGGGCCAAAATCACTGCAGATGGTGATAGCAGTCATGAAATTAAAAGACACTTGCTCCTTGGAAGAAAAGCTATGACAAACCTAGACAGCATATTAGAAAATAGAGACATCACTTTGCTGACAAAGGTCCAGCTAGTCAAAGCTATGGTTTTTCCAGCAGTCAAGTATGAATGTGAGAGTTGGACAATAAAGAAGGCTGCGCACCAAAGAATTGATGATTTCAATTAATGCTTTCAATCTGTGGTGCTGAAGAATACTCCTGAGAGTCCCTTGGACACTAAGGAGATCAAATCAGTCAATTCTAAAGGAAATCAGTCCTGATTATTCATTGGAAGGACTGATGCTGCAGCTGAAGCTCTAATACTTTGGCCACCTGATGCGAAGTGTTGACCTGACGAAAAGAGTCAACTGAAGAAAAGACCCTGATGCTAGGAAAGATCTAGGGCAGGAGGAGAACAGAGCAATAGAGGATGAGATTGTTGGATGGCATCATCAACTCAATGGACACAAGTTTGAGCAAACTCCAGGAGATAGTCAAGGACAGGGAAGCCTAGCATGCTGCAGTCCATGGGGTCACAGAGAGTCAGACATGACTGAGCGACTGAAGAATAACAACAAAGAGTAGACCTTAGGGAAAAGTCATTTCTGATTTTCTGGGTTTGTGCAATAAACCCAAGCAGCTATATAAGCAGATATTCCATTTCTCTGATTGTTTATGGAAGTGGAGTATGCAGGCGGAATGTGCCTAGAAGAAGATGTCTTGTCAAATTGTGGGTGACATTTGTTCAGAAGGGGATGAACCACACCACCTTTTTACCCTCCCAGGAACCAGAAGGGGCTGTGATTCATATGAAAAAACCCCAGACCTTGGATTCAGATCCTTCACTTTAATTTTGTAGCTTTGTCACTTATTAGCTGTGAGGCTTTAGACAAGTTATTTAACTTCTCTGAACCTCACTTGCTTAATCAACAAATAAAGACAATAATATTTTGCTCTGGGGGCTGTTGTGGGAAAGGAATGCTGTTAAAAAGAACCGGGACACAGTAAGATGACCACCTTCCTGTGCTGGGCCCTCACTGTGCTATTGTGCTGGCCATTCACGGGGCTGGATCCCAGGCTGCTCTTAACTAACGGTATTCACTCCATGCCTTTCAGTATTACGCCCAGTAGCTATTTTACACGTACTGACAGCTAACTGTGAATTCTGCCATATGACTGACACATATTTCCATGGTCTCCTCTAAGCAGAACATAAAGGGTAAGGACCCCGTGATTATTCAATTTCCTGTCCCCCCATGACATGTCTGCACATGCGGCACTCAGCTTTGCAGGTATCAGGCTGCTGACACCCACTTCCCCTGGCCTCTGGTTCTTTCCTGCCCTTTCTTAGTGCAAGGGCCCCTCTCCATGAAGGACAAGGGCAGACAGGGGAAGGGCCTGGGCCAGAAGGAGCTGGCTACACTCACCTCCACCAAGGCCTTTTTGATGACTCGGCTGACGTCTCTCCTCCACTCAGGGATGTCCGGGTTGTAATCGTCCAGGTTTGGAGAAAAGGACAGGCGAAGAGATCGGAATTCCTCTGCAGACCCCAGAGTAGAGGGGTTACTATAAGTCAGATCTGCCTCTCAGGAAGTCTGTTACACTTTCTATTTCATGCAAAGCCCTAATGCAGGGTCCTTGTCCTCCACACTCAGCAGAGAGGCCTTACTAGAAGGCAAGGTCACCATCCCATCCCCCTTACCTCCCAGCTCCTTTTCCAGGCCAGAGCTTTAGTCTGAGACCCAGGCTTCGCTCCACAGCTTTGTGCATTGTCCCCAGTTCCAGCCCTTGGGCTCCTGGACACTAAATGCACACCCCTGGAACACTCTGACTGCATCACAGGTTTTGGCCCCTGGGCTTTTGAACACACAGCCCCTTCCCCAGAATGGTCCCCTCTTCCCATCTTCCATGTATGCAGCACTCAAGCGCTAGTTTGAGTCCTCACTGACAATACTCTGCCCACCATGTTTTACTTTTCTTTTTTATGGTACAGCTGTGCTCTGAACATACTTTCATTATCATTATATAAGAATCATATTATATGATTATATAATTATAAAACTCATCATAGTCACTCCTGCTAAATTTTGTTTGCATGGGAATTTCATTGAAAGGAATTTTCAGCTCTTTATTTCAAGGATTTTGCTAGTTGACACAGTAGCCTCTGAGTTAATCTTGGTCCTCCAGGAAGTAGGTGAAATGATAAAGGCTATGATTTTGTGAGGAGAATTGTCTATAACAGAATATGGGGAGGAGACCAGAGAATCTTGGAGCACCGTCAGACCATGCTACGTATATAACACAGTGCAAGAGAGGGAAGAAGTTTCAGCGAGACTGATGGGAGATCCATGAGCTAAAGTCAGCTAGAGGAGCCCTGTGTCCCAAGAATGGGTTCACCTTGGTATTCCTACTGCATTCAATCATGGGCTGGAAGCTGCAGCCTTGGTCCGAACATGGTGACAGGTTTCAGAGCACAGTCCTGAGGGGGTTTATCACACAATATACTCAGATCACACTGCTCCCCTGAAATCTGCGGGAGGTTCCACACTGCACTTGGAATAAATTCAGATTCATGTCATAGCCTTCATGGTGCCACACAAACCAGCAACGACTGTGTCTCCTGCCACACGTCCCGAGGGGTGCCCTGCACTCCATGACGCCATCCTTCCCCATGTTCCTCAGTCTGCTAAGTTTCTTCCCACATTACCGTGCCTCTACTTCCCCAGACGACAGCCTGCTCAGCTCCTTTTCAGCCTTCAATCTCTCCTGGGAGGAGCCCTTCCTTCCAGCAACCTCAGGTATCCTCCCTTTCACCAATGCTAATACCTTTCATCATGTGACCCTATTTGTCTTCATCAAACTTCTTACTATTTACACTATTTTGTTTGGGGGGATAAGGGGGGAGGGGCAAAATGGGAGATGAGGACTGACATATACACACTACTGTATATAAAATAGATAACTAATAAGGGACCTACTATACAGCACAGGGAATTCTACTCAATACTCTGTAATGGCCTACATGGGGAAAGAACTGAAAAAAGAGTGGATGTACGTATATGTATAATTGATTTACTTTGCTGTATAGCTGAAACTAACACAATACTGTAAATCAACTCTACTCCAAAAAAAGCTTTAAATAAAGAAATGCTTTTGTTGTCCATCTCCCACACAGGAATATTAGTTCAGTGAGGATGGGGGCATAGTTGTTCCTGGCCCTCTGGGACACTGCCCAGTTCAGTGGCCAGGAGTCACTTAATTAATACATTTTTGTTGCATAAATGAAGGCATGAGCATCAGTGGTGGCTTTCTGTAGTTTATGCCTTTATCATTCAACAATCATTTGTTTCTCGTTGTAAGCATGTTCTTATATTTCAGGAAGGGCTCAGCAACACTGGCAACACCAATGACATGTCCAGGAAACTCAAAAACCCACGTGTGCATTTCCTAACACTGCTAACGACTTCTCAGGAGCAGGCATTGAAGACTTGCACATGATCAGGACTGCGTTTAAGGCAGTCAGCTTATTCCAAAGATGTATTTTTCAAAGTTGGACTATTTTATGAGTCACTGGTCACCCAGGTGAACATCCCCACTTCAGTTCTGATGGAGAAGAAGGAAATGCATATTAATTAGCAGCAGGGGAAATGGCAGTGCCAAGGAAGGCCCCGCTGGGTCCTAACTTTTCCCTTTGAAGATGTGTTTGTCAATTTCACTTTCCTCGAACCTCTTAACCAAACTGTGGAGACTTCATCTCAAAAGAAGATATTTATCTTAATAAAGAGACACAGATGAGAAAAATGGCACAGCTCCCTCTATAATTACTTAGCATGCTAAACAGCAGGGCCGAGAAATGTTATCTTTAAGTTTATTCAACAAATAGGGGATGCATGTGGGAGGACCAAAAAGGGTAAACGTCAATAATATATGTATTTTTTGCAGCTGCTGAGAGAGATGAAGTCTACACATTTACATTTTCTTTGTTGTATTTAAGGGCAAACTTGAGCCCTGAAGCAAAGGAAGGGAAAGCATGCAAACTAAATTTTCTTTCCTACAGTCTGCTGTACGTCTTTGGGTAGGCAGTCTTTCCTCTGCCAGCTTCCCAAATATGATACCTCCTTCAGTCTGACCATAATGATCTTAAATTTCCCCAAAGCTTAATTAAACTTGAGCAGGTTTCTTCCAGACTTCAGACTCTGACCTCCCCTTTCTTGGAGCATTGCTTTTAGAAACTTGCTATTATTAATTCTTTCTCTGAACTTTTGAGATGTAAATCTTTTGCAACCAGGAATGCCTTGCTCAAGGACCTAGGAACCATCTTTGAAATGGTATCATCAAGAAAGACAGTGCCCCACCTCTGGGAGGGTAGGAACCAAGTTTCCTAAGTAAGCCTTTGTGTTCTAATCACAGAGATAATCAATCCAATCCCCCTGAGTCCTCCGGCACTTTCTGCTAGCTTATCCCAGAGTTTAAAACTCTCCCTGCATTTTGTTTCTGTTGAGTTCAGTCTTGCCTATTTAATTTTCTGTGATGCAATTCCCTTTTAATAGATCACACATGTCATTAGAATTTTCTAGTTATACATGTGAAACCCTGGCAACCCATCTGACCAAAGATGATTAAGGATGCCGAAACACTCAGGAATTTGGCTACAGGAAGCAGGGAGCACTTTCCCTGTTCAAACTTTTAGTCAGGAGATACTTTTTAATGAAGAGAACCCATTTGATGGCGAATGACCCCTCTGGAATGATGCTCTTCAAGGGATTTTTAGCAAGAGGAAGAACTAAGTATAGTAAGGCATAGAAGGTAGTCATCAAGAGAAACACTCCCTCTAGATTCAGAATTCTTATGCTCTGGCTATTATACTTACATTTTTTTCACTTGTAAAAGAGGGATAATCATAGCATACTTCTGATAGCCTGTTCATAGGATTCAATAAAACAGATCATATATATCCAATGCTTAGAATAAACACCAGTAAAAGATGCATCAATGTTAATTTCTATCACTACCAGCCATCATCATTATTATTCAACCTGTTACTGAATAGGGGAATGACTTTAAGACAGTAACTTTCCATTTGGAGACCACAGTTTCCTAACGCTATACTAATGGGTTGGACCAGATAAGTCCCAAGTTCTGTCTGTGGTTCTAATGAGGAGGTAGCTGTTGGACTAATGGATCGGTGCCCATTAGTGACACTGGTGACATCCCGTAGGGAGAGAGGAAAGAAAGAGAGCATTGGATAGAAAACAACGAGAGCCAGCCAGCAGGGTAATTTCAGAGCATGGGCCCTGGGTCTTGATGGTTTGAAGCCCAGCTCCACCACTTACTAGCTGGAACAAGTTATTTACCTCTCTGAAAAAAATTAATCATATCGGTTACCCTACACTAGGATTGTTGTGACAACTAGATGCATTCCCAGAGCATAGAAAGGAGATGGAGAGGAAGGAGAAACAAAAGCTCTCCTCCATTCGGGCTGCTCGGCTAAGAGGTCTCCTCACTGATGGGACCTTGGAGGCAAACCACAGCTCTGGTTGACTTTCACTTACTACTGGGGCTTCTCAAACCTCTTTAGGGGCTGGGGGAGGGAGGAAACACTATGAAATCTAACAGGCGGCCACGTGAGGAGCAACAGTGTCCTCACACGTGTTCAAAGTTGCTTACAAACTGCTTTCTGAATTTGAAGGTCGAGTTGGCAAAATGAGAAATGAAAGACAGAACCTTCATCAAAATCAATTGATTCTAGAACTGGGGCAATTGATACTACTTGGACCATGAGTTCATGTGTCTCTGTCTCAGTCTCTATCTCTTTCAGCCTCTTTTTTTTTTTTTTTTTCCTGGTTGGCCAATTGTTTGTTTCTTTATTTAGGTTTTTTTTTTTTTTTTTAATTTTTTTATTAGTTGGAGGCTAAATACTTCACAACATTTCAGTGGGTTTTGTCATACATTGATATGAATCAGCCATAGATTTACACTTATTCCTCACTTTCCCTCCCTCGCTCAATCCTCCCTCTTGCTCTCTCTGCACAGCATTTATTTCCCTATCTATTTCCTTTTAAATTCCTGCTCTTTAAATTTTTATTTTCCAGGATGCATTAGTACCATTTCCATATTAACAATAAAAGTTCATATTTTTACCATCTACTAAAGCACTTAGTGCAGATCCATCTGACTATCTTTCTGTAGGAAAAAAAAAAAGACACCAAAATGAAATCAATTTGTATAAACTGATTTTTTTCAAAATCTCATTTTCCATCAAGGATTCCACCTTTCCATTTCAGTAAATTCTCATTCCATGTGATACCCTGACCACATTCAGTTTCCCCAGCTGATGACAAGAGTGTTCTGTACAGCTGTTTGTTCAAACTAATATTCTGTCCATGAAGATGCACCACATGTGCTTGTTATGACTCCTCCCTTGCTTCTAAACCAGTAGAGTGATTTTTAAATGATACATATTTGTGGAAGAGATTTTCAGAGCATTTAGACATTGGCAGATTCTTCTTAATGATCAAGACTCTTGAGTTTGAACTTAAAAAAATAAAGGCTCAATATTAACCATTTTCTTTTATAATGGGTTTTAAATCTCTAAACATCAGAAAAACATCAAATGGAGTGAATGAGCCTTCCACATAATGAAATTCACTCTTCTCTACCTAAGGTAAGTGAGTGTACAGTTACTCTATGGGCACCAGAGCCAGTTCCAAAAAAAAAAAGAAAAGACAACAAACTGTCTTGGGGTTTTGTGATCCCTACTTTTCTGGTGAACCACACCTTCCTCAAAAGAGGAGATGAGACTTGACTCAGCTCTTTCTCAACCACTACCCTCTGTTCTCTGGGTAGATTCATAAGCCAGCGTGGCCTCTGGTGCCAAGGTACCAAACCATCTCATCTGAGTGATGGATGCAGACAGTGATGGATCAGCAGATGGACCACTCACCGTACACCGCGATGGTCTTTGTGTCTTGCAGGATGGCATTCCCAGCTGAGACCTGCACTGTGATGGTGTTCATCCCTTCAGAAGTAAACTTGAATGCTATGCTTCCCTCTAAGGTGATCAGGGGCTAAAGCAAATGAGGACACAGAATGAGGGGAGAGATTTTCAGTCACACACAAGATAGGCACCAACTCTGAACCACCAACAAGCTCCTTAAATTAGCAGAGGCTCTTTCTGGGGCACCCCTTGTATGACTGACTCGACCTATGCCTCCCTATCACCTCGAGTCCAGTCCAGAAAGGGATTACCACAGACATGACCCCCAAGAAACTCTACTCATTCCTTGTGAATCTGACACCTCTTTTCTGCTACCATCCTGATTCAGGACTGGGGAGATCAATAGGCCTTGCCTGCTGGTAGGGTGTCTCTCTGTCGATAACCTACTCATCAAGCAGATCCCTTCATCCAAGGCAACATTAAAATCAGGCCAAAAGAAGGGGCTCATATTAATCCAGATTTAAGCCATAGGCACTGAAAGTGTATAGCTGTCAGCACTTCTCCCCAGGGTACACTGCTTATATAAAACTACAATGGAACACAGTGACTATGGACACCAAAACTATACTAGTTAGGCAGGTGTTGGCCTTCTGTGGCTTGGTTTGCTCTGAGAAGCCCCATCAGCAACTTCCTGGAAGGAGCTGCTATGGAAACAAGTACTAATTGGATCGTGGTTTGAGGACTCAAAAAAAAATAAATAAGATTTGGATCAGCTCCTATAATGCAACTGGACACCAGGGTTCTGGGGGAAAGGATTATTAGCCTCCTGACCTCCCTCCACTCACTCCCCACAAACAGTTCATTCCTGTGTTTTCTTTAATTAACTTAAAAACCAAAATTCATTTAACTCCCTGTGTAGCAGAAGGTAGACTAAAGCCCAGCATAAGAAGTCTGCTTAAAAGAATCTGTTGAGAATTTAGTTTTCTGCTAAAAGATTAAAAAAAAAGAAGAAGAAGCAAGTAAGTTATTTAATAGTTTCACCTCCTAGTACTAGCATTCAAGCAAGTAACACAGATTTCTCTTCTCCTGCAGATAGTGGGCCCAATCTGGACCCAATTTGCATGTACAGTTTCAGAAGAAATAAAAAAAGGGCTTCTTTTCAGCTGATTTATGTCAGCAGGAGAGGTGAGAGATTCCTTTGACTGTCAGGCACACAGCAGGTCTGGTGTCAGGAGAGGTTTCCTCCCTGGGCTTGTGTGAAATTATGGTTCCAGTTAAAGCCAACACTCAGCTCTGGGGTAGAAAGAGATTTGTATTCACACAAGATGCATTGCGTTTGAAGAGCAAAGTTATAAGCGACAGCACCTCTGCTGGAAGAAGATGAAACTCTCCATTCAGAGCCATTGGTCCGGGGTCCTCTGGGGAAGATGTTGCCAGGCCTGCGTTCTACTGACTTCACTGACATTTGCAAGCAAATTTTAATTTCTGAGGATGGAGTGTGCTCCAAACTGAATCAGCAGCCTGGTGTGCGGGGAAGAGAAACCCAGGCAGGCATGAGAAGGCCTTGTATCTGCATGAAGCAGCTGAGTGAGCCTGGAGGAAGCCACTTCCTCTGTGTCCTCCTCCCTTTTCTCATCGGTAAAACGAAGGACGCAGGGTATATGAGGTCTAAGGTCTCCACTGGTTTTGAACTTGCTGCTGACTTTGGGTCACAGGGAGTGTTTGGAGGAAACATGAAGCAGGAAGCTGAGCTAGAGAAGGGGCCGTTTCTGATCCAGGCTGGCAGGTCATGGGGTGGACGGGCCATAGGGCAGGGGGGCATGTCTGACCCAGAATGGAGGACAAGGGCGAGGGGCGGGCCGCACAGACATCTGTGGCTCTTGTCTGTCTGGTGTCCACTGGTCTCTTTTCCCCTCGAGGGCCATTCCCTCCCTTCTCTTGGTCTAGACGGATCTAGGAAGGTTGACTTCAACAGCTCTGTTTCTGCCACCAGCACCGTGATCAAGGCATGGCCAATATTATTAGTCTGTTCCGGGACTTCTGCTAGAATTTTGGGAAAGATGGCTCATTTGCTCCGCTGAGCTGTGACACCATAAAGCTCAGGCTGCTGCTGAGGGTCACTGCGGAGTAAAGCCCAGGTGGAGAAGAACGTCGACTCACAGGAAGGCAGGGGTAAGAGGTAGGGGTGCAGGCGTGAGAGAGAGAGAGGCATGCTGCAGAGGTGACTGAGGCACTCAGAGCCTGCCATTCCCGAGGCTGCCACAACTCCCGGACTCGAGTTGTGTAAGTCATTTCTTTCCCTTTATTGCTACAAGAGGAGCCACACAGACGCCGCGCGGAAAGCTGACTCACCTCCGTGTTGTTCCCGTACCACCACACGTAAGTCAGGGTGCCCACCTGGCTGGGCCACAGCACGGCGGTTGCGTTGACCTCCTTGTTCTTCGTGGTGACAAAGGGAAGAGACAGGTGTACATGCTCCAGGGGACCTGAGGCACAAGGGAAGAGAGGAGGGTGGGGAGGGAAGAGCTCTCTCTGCTTTGCCTGCCCTGCTCTGAATCCACAATCCTTCCGGAAGCCTCCGAAACATCAGTCGTGTTCCCGGTAGGAAGTGCTCGGGGGCCACCCCTGCTCTGGGGGAAAGGGATATATTGGGAACAATTGTGTCTCCATCCTTTCCATTTACAGATCTTTCTTCCAGGTCTAAATCCTGAGTTATTTCTGTGTAAAAGCTTAAAAAGCTACAAGTAATTGATGAAGTCCTTAAAGGAACAGGAATAATATGAGATTTCACAGGGAGATGCAAAGTGTTTCCAAGAAACCTCCCAGAATCCACGTTGGGTGGGGGTTGGGGATGGCTATTATACAAATCCCCAAAACTTTCTACATGTAATTATTTTGTATTCTTTATTGGATTTTAAAGATGTATGTGAGTGTATGTAAATGTGTATGTGTGTGTGTAACTGTGTTTGTGTGAGTGTCTGTGTAGCCTCCCGGTTAGGTAAGCATGGGGCTGAGCTGAGCCTGTCCAGGACAAAGACAGGCAAGAGTGAGCAGAGAGAGTTCTGTGGTTCCCAGGTTCTCAGGATGCGCTCAGCTGAAAAGTAGGATGATTCTACCTATAGAGGCCCAGTGGACCAGAAACTTTAGTCAGATGTACAAACCCACAAAGAAAACAGTATCCTTTTCCTGGAGAACCACTAGGCCGACCCTGAAATCCCCTGACTTTCTCTTCACTGTTACCAGACAAAATGCATTCTCCTTTGAGGGGAATCTACAAAAATCCACCACCACCACCTATCTTCATGAGATGGAGAAGAAAGTGGTCCTCAGGCCTTTGCACCTGTTTTAATCACTGTCTCCTCTTCTAGTTGACCATATGATGCATTTTCTAGAGTAAGTCTTTGACCTCTTTCTCACTCTATCTTCTTTTCTGCTGAGGGATACCATCCACACTCTGACCTTCAACTATGAGCCACATGCTTAGGGCTCCAACACCACCTTCTTGACTCCAGACTCAGTTGTTTATTTGTGCTCAGTCATGTCTGACTCTTTGCAGCCCTATGGACTGTAATCTGCCAGGCTCCTCTGTCCGTGGAATTTTCCAGGCAAGAGTACTGTAGTGGGTTGCCATTTCCTCCTCCAGGGGATCTTCCTGACTCAGGGATTGAACTCACATCTCTTGCATCTCCTGCATTGCAGGCGGGTTCTTTACCACCAGCACCACCTTGGAAGCTCCCAGACTCAACTGACAGCCAGATATCCCTAAGAAATACACTGCCTCCCCCCACCCCCCTCCATCCTGTATACTCCAATCTTGATGAATAACACCAGTGTTAATCCAGGGGAACAACCCAGAAGCAGAAAGTCAGTCTTGATTCTTTATTTCTTTGCTGCCCACATCTATTTAGGAAACCACTGATTTGGTTTCATAAATTCTCTCTCCGAGCTCTTCGCATCCTGCCCTGGTTCATACACCATATGCCAGTCTCACCTGGAGCAGTAGAACTTTCTCACAGATTTTCCAGGCTCTAACCTTTCCCCTCGAGCCAGACATCATGGAATGAGAGTCAAATGGGCCTTAGGAAGCATCACTACAAACAAAGCTAGGGGAGGGGATGGAATTCCAGTCGAGCTATTTCAGATCCCAAAAGATGATGCTATGAAAGTGCTGCACTCAATATGCCAGCAAATTGGGAAAACTCATCAGTGGCCACAGTACTGGAAAAGGTCGGTTTTCATTCCAATTCCAAAGAAAGGCAATGCCAAAGAATGCTCAAACTATCACACAATTGCACTCATCTCACATGCTAGCTAAGTAATGCTCAAAATTATCCAAGCCAGGCTTCAACAGTACATGCACCATGAACTTCCAGATGTTCAAGCTGGATTTAGAAAAGGCAGAGGAACCAGAGATCAAATTGCCAACTTACTTTAGATCATTGATAAAGCAAGAGAGTTCCAGAAAAACATCTACTTCTGTTTATTGACTATGCCAGACTTTGACTATGTGGATCACAACAAACTGTGGAAAATTCTTAAAGAGATGGGAGTACCAGACCACCTGACCTGCCTTCTGAGAAATGTGTATGCAGGTCAGGAAGCAATAGCTAGAATTGGACATGGAACAACAGACTGGTTCCAAATTGGGAAAGGAATATGTCAAGGCTGTATATTGTCACCCTGCTGATTTAACTTACATGCAGAGTACATCATGAGAAATTCTGGGCTGGATAAAGCACAGCTGGAATCAAGATTGCCAGGAGAAATACCAATAACTTCAGATATGCAGATGGCACAACCCTTATGGCAGAAAGTAAAGAGAAACTAAAGAGCCTCTCAATGAAAGTGAAACAGGAAAGTGAAAAAGTTGGCTTAAAACTCAACATTCAGAAAACTGAGATCATGGCATCTGGTCCCATCACTTCATGGCAAATAGATGGGGAAGCAATGGAAACAGTGACAGACTTTATATTTTGGGGGGCTCCTAAATCACTGCAGATGGTGACGGCAGCCATGAAATTAAAAGACACTTGCTCCATGGAAGAAAAGTTATGACCAACCTAGACAGCATATCAAAAAGCAGAGACATTACTTTGCCAACAAAGGTCCGTCTAGTCAAAGCTATGGTTTTTCCAGTAGTCATACATGTTTTTATAGTTGGACTATAAAGAAAGTTGAATGCCAAAGTACTGATGCTTTTGAACTGTGGTGTTGAAGACTCTTGAGAGTCCCTTGGACAGCAAGGAAATCCAACCAGTCCACCCTCAAGGAAATCAACCCTGAATTTTCATTGGAAGGACTGATGCTAAAACTGAAACTCCAATACTTTGGCCACCTGATGTGAAAACCAAACTCATTGAAAAAGACCCTGATGCGGAGAAAGATTGAAGGTGGAAGGAGAAGTGGACGACAAAGGATGAGATGCTTGGATGGCATCACTGACTCAGAGGACATGAGCTTGAGTAAACTCTGGGAGTTTGTGATGGACAGGGAGGCCTGGAGTGCTGCAGTCCATAGGGTCACAAAGAGTCAGACACAATTGAGCAACTGAACTGAGGTGACCTGAACTAAACCTTTCCCCATTCTAATCTACCCTCCTGCTCTGCGCGTCAAAGCTTGCCTCCCTCGATAATACATAAACTGGGGGCTTCCCTGGTGGTCCAGTGGCTAAGATTTCACACTCCCAATGCAGGGCTCCCAGGTTCGATCCCTGGTTGGGGAACTAGATCCCATGTGCTACAACTAAAGATCCCATGTGATGCAACTAAATAAATAAAGATTTAAAAAGCAATACGTAAGCTAGACCCAGTCCCAGGTGCCCCCATCACTTAGAATAAAACATACAATCCAGGGCAAGGGCAGAGCAAGTACAAAGACTCAGAGGAGGGGGATCTCCATGTTCGAGGGATAGTGAGAAATGGAGAAATAAATGGAGGGAAAGTGTAGAAGACAATGAGATCAGAGATGATCAGGACAGAGAGCACATTGGCCTTGAAGGCCCAGAAAGATGCATATGTGTGTTTGTGTAAGTTCTTTCTTGCACATGTAGAAGTACACATTATACATTCATGCAATGTATAGCAATGACCATGTGCCACCTCACCCGCCAACTTGTGAGAGTGATATTTCTAGAAAGTGATGCTACTCACATGCTCAAAATGAAAATTTCCATTATATAATTAATAATAATGATGATAGCTAACACATACAGATCTAAAATTTGTGAGATAGAGAACACAGGCTGAAAAGTTTTAGAGGGAAGAGTCCTTCATATTTATCTTCATATATATAGAAAATTGAATGGACATAGGAGTCTGGCGGGCTACTGTCCATGTGGCCGTAAAGAGTTGGGCACGACCGAGTGACTTAGCACACACACACAGAGACGGGCAGGTCCTGAGACACAGCAGGTGCTGCATCATTGGCTGGGTCACTGAACAAAACAGGGTATCAGAGAGCTGGACACGACTTAGCGACTAAACAACAAAGTGAACAAAAACATAATTTCCTGTTTCTTTCATCTGTGTTTTCCTCTCTTTATAGATTAGAGGCTTGGAGACCAGGAGAACAGAACTAATTTTCTGGTTTACAAGCCATATGATAAGAAGTAGTTGATCATAAGTCAGAATTGTTCAATGAGATAATAAAAGGGGAACATTTCCTAAGCGGTGGCTGTGTACCAAATAGTCTGTGAACGACTTCTTGTTCTCATTTAATCTTCATAATAACCTTATGAAGTAGGCACCATTATCAGCTCCATGCAGAGATGAACTAACAGAGGAAGGTCACCTTCCTCCAGTCCAGGGTGTGAACCAAAACAGTTCAAGTTCAGAGCCTGGGCCAGCCGACAAATGCTTGCTAAGACCCGTGTTAACAAAAGAGCTATTAAGAGCCTCTACTTACTGATGACTCGGACGTGCTGCAGACAGTGGGACATGCTTGTTACACAGGCTCTTGTTTATTGCACGGCTCCTGCCGCCCCTCATCATGCGGTGTGCTCCAGCGGATGCCCTTCCCACCGGAGGACCTTACTAACACGCCTTTCTGATGGCACCTGTCCCCTCCTCTGTGACACTCCTCCTGACTCCCCAGTCAGAGTTACATGAATCAGCTAGAATGCGAGAATGAGATAAGCTCAGGGAGACCAGCCATTTCCATCCTAAAAGGGTCCATCTTGCTCTCTCTTGAGCATTCAATGATTTTTAAAGTCCAAAGGTCAAAATAAGGATAATGTCTGTGTGTCCTCTTAATGACAAAGTTGAATCTTGTTCCTGAAATATGGTCGTCCCGTCACTCAGTAGTTCCTGAGTGCTACTATCTGTCAGGCATTACTCTGCGTGCTGGGACACCTGGCCCTTGATGGCACTTACGTATTATCGAGGGAGGCAGTGAATGCAAGGAGCAGGGCTAGTGAGAGCATGCTACTTTTGATGGGTGGCCAAGCAAAGTCTCTCAGAAGGAATGACACTTGACCAGTCACCTGAATAACATGCATGAGTGCACCATGTATCTCCTCGGGAAGCTCCAGGGTAAGGGTAGGGCAAAGACCTTGAGAAGGAGGTAGCCTGTCAGGTGTGAGGACAGCAGGAAACAGAGGCAAGGAGCAGAAGCAAATGAGGTCTAACTGGCGTTCAGGACTCTCGACAGGTACTTTAGGTGCTGAAGAATGTCCATGTGTGTTTGTATAAGTTCCATCTTGCATATACAGACATACACACACATGCATGCACACACACACATCATCTGTTCCTACAGATGTGAAATTTAGCTGTCAGATAGCTAAGTCTTCTTGCTTTTTATCTGTTTAATATACCTGATTCTTGTTGCTTCAAAGCCGAGCTTTCAACCCTCACTTTTCTGCACAGACGGATCTGCCCTAATGGAACCTTGGAAGTGGAAATGCAGCCCTTGGAAGCCTCAGGCTGGTTAGCCACATTCAGCTGAGAGTTGAGCAAGCTGGCGGATACGGCTCCCTCGGACAGGTGCATGCAATACACAAAATGGACAGACGGTGGCGCTCCATTATTCCTTATGAATCTTCTCAACGTGGCTGGGAGAACTGGGAAAATTGTGTAGGAATGTGTCTCCCTTCTCTTCTTTTGCTTGGTCTTCCTGTGCCACAGGGTGCAAGTGGTGTGTGTGTGTGTGTGTGTGTGTGTGTGTGTGTGCGCACACAGGGTGCAAGTGGTGTGTGTGTCTGTGTGTGTGTGTGTGTGTGTGTACGCGCACACACACACGCACATGTGCTGATCACTCTGACCTGCCTCTAGCATTTGTTCTGAAGACCTACATATCGTACTGCTGTTTGTCTAAAATGTTGGGCTTCCCTGGTGGCTCAGTGGTAAAAAATCTGCCTGCTAATGCAGGAGACACAGGTCCGATCCCTGGGTCAGGAAGATCCCCTGGAGAAAGCAATGGCTACCCACTCCAGTATTCTTGCCTGGGAGGTCTCACAGACAGAGGAGCCTGGCGGGCTACAGTCTATGGGACAAGAGCGGGACACACCTTAGCAACTAAACCAAACCTTAAATGTTAAAAAAAAAACCTAATAGAAGAAACAAAAGAAATTCAAAGTGTGAAGATAAGATCCTACAACAGAGTATCTCAAACTTCACTGGGTTTGAGGCTCATACTCTGCTGTTGAAGGCAGAGTATATCACTTTAGGCAGTTGTCACTTTAGGCCCTGAAGAACATCCATGTGTGTTCATATAACTTCCTTCTTGCATATATATATATACATTCATACATACATACACACACACACACATCATCTGTTCATACATATGAGAAGGATTTAGCTCTCAGGTTAACGCCACACTTCCAGAAATTCTAGTCTGATAGGTCTGGGAAGGGGACCAGGGCACTACATTTTTATCATTTGATTCCAGGGCAGGAGGCTCATTACCCACATCTTACAAGGCCTAGGTCTGACATTCTCTGGCCAATAAAATGACTGTGTGATAGTTACAAAGCTACAAAGTTTTTCAAGAAACTGATCACTTTACCCTAAGGTGGGGACAGAAAGATATCTCTAAGGACATCTCGGTAACAGAGGAGTTAGGGAGAGAGGTTCAGGAAGTATCAGAAACTATCAGAAACCCCCCTCACCTTTTTTTCACCTCCTGTTCTGCAAGTTTGCAAAATCTTCAGTGATTTTTTTTATGCAAGACTGGCTGACAGAGAGCAGCTTTCTGAACAGAAATCTGCATGTCCTCTAAATTCTCAGTCCCATGCAGCTGAAGGCAACCCTGGCTGCATCCCAGGTCTCATTAGTTTGCAAGCTAGCAGAGAACAGTGAATGCATTCCCCAAGGGATTCTCGGCTGTCAGGATACAGCAGATTACCCAGCTGCCCCCAGAGAGCCTCCCAGCCCTACATTACAGCAGGAACATCATCTCCACTTGCTTCTGATGACCTTTGCAAACCAGTACTTAAGAACTTCTGATTTAGAATCAAAGCTTATTTCTGAAATGGAAAGAAGAGGTAGTGTTTGTATAAGACAGGCTGTGCAGCTTTCAGGAAGAGCCCTGGGTACAGCGGAGGAGGACGGGGTGAGAGGGGTGGAGGGCAGGCTAGGGGAGCTGAACTGAGCTTTTGCTCAGAACTCACTAAGTACTAATGCACCTGCTGCATCATACTGCAAAATCAAGCTTGGCCAGTTGGCAGGGGACAGCATAAGATGCTTTATAGAACCTTCGGGAAATAAGACATGCATTCTTTATGTGATGGAGGAGAAAAACTAGCTTCAAAGAAATACAGAACAGACTTTTGAACTCTGTGGGAGAATGTGAGGGTGGGATATTTCAAAAGAACAGCATGTATACTATTTATGGTGAAACAGATCACCAGCCCAGGTGGGATGCATGAGACAAATGCTCGGGCCTGGTGCACTGGGAAGACCCAGAGGAATCGGGTGGAGAGGGAGGTGGGAGGGGGGATCGGGATGGGGAATACGTGTAAATCTATGGCTGATTCATATCAATGTATGACAAAAAAATAAATAAATAAATAAAAATTAAAAAAAAAAAAAAAAAAAGAAATGCAGTGACTTGGCCAGGAGTTCAGGCCGGCATCTCTGCTTAACAAGTGCCAGCTTGTGCAGGGCTTGCTTCTGTTTTTACTACAAAGCCATATATCCCTTCTGTCACTGTGGCACTAAAAACTGCCATGCTACCCTACACCTTTCAGATTTGAAGGAATGGAAGTCAATTATGATTTCATCATGATTTCCGCTTAGTATAAAATAGTGTCAAATCACAGTACTTTTCTAATCTTTGCTTTCACCATCTGAAAGGCCAAATGTTGCCCATGATGGTAGATGTGTGGGGATAAACAAAGATGTTCATGTGTGAATGCTAAATCGCTTTAGTTGTATATAAATCTTTGCAATCCTATGGACTATAGCCTGCCAGGTTCCTCTGTCCATGGAATTCTCCAGTCAAGAATAGTGGAGTGGGTTGCCATGCCCTCCTCCAGGGGAATCTTTCTGCACAGGGATCATACCCATGTCTCTTATGTCTCCTGCATTGGCAGGCAGGTTCTTTACCTCCAGCACTACCTGGGAAGCCCTAAAAAATGTTCATACATATGGTAAAATACAATGGATCCTTTAGGAGAGAAGCCCTAGCAAAGTTGTTAGAACCTGCTGGCACTGCTCATGTTGTGGTTTTTAAATATATGTTAGAAAATGGAAACTTAAAACAAAATCCTGCTTTCATATAGTTAGTACAAAAGTTAATTTTTATCCCCAAGACTGGGCTTAGAAAGGAGTCCCCTGATACGAGTCCTGCTTATTCAATCACTCGACACAAGATGAGTCTGATAAAATTAGAATCAGAACACAACACTTTCCATCACAGATCATCTGCTACTGAGGTTGAGGTCAAATCGCTCAAGCCATTCAATCACGCTAATGAGACGAAAAGAAATTGCAAGTGAACACAACAGCTCGTTTCTTTCAGAAATCTTGGCTTCCGCAACCCTTCATCTGGAGCAGAGGCAAACTTGTTCTTTTCCTACCCAGGATTCAGTAAGCCCAGGAGAGAGCGGGAGAGGGAGGTTTCCCTCATGGGATATGACCATATGTAGGGTGATGGATAGTCCACAGGGCAGATCAGGGCAGGGAGCTATGGTTGACTATGGGAGACCCTGAGAAACTGAGATGGCAAGCTGCTGCTGAATTTTAAATCACTATTGACACAAGCGTAGAGTGCAGGGATGTTTGACACATATATGGGGTATGGAATATAATAACTGTGATTTTTCAGGAGAGTAGATCTCTAACAAAAACCACCTCATAGAATAAGCTGTGCAGAGTGATAACTGTCAGGTAGGCAACCATTCTCAGCAAAGATTCTTTCATTTCATTTGTGTGGCAATTTATTTTTGTTACTATTAACCAAAGTTTGTGATGTAGTTTTTAAATATTTTGGGCTTCCCTGGTGGCTCAGCTGGTAAAGAATCTGCCTGCAATGCAGGAGACCTGGGTTGGGAAGACCCCCTGGAGAAGGGAACGGCTACCCACTCCAGTATCATTGCCTGGACAATTCCATGGACTGCATATCCATGGAGTCGCAAAGAGTTGGACATGACTGAGCGACTTTCACTTCACTTCACTTTTATTTATTTTTTTTTTCTCTTTCTCTTTCACTTCACTTTTAAATATTTTAGGATTACTCCTAGCATATTATCACTTGTGCCCCCATAAATACTGAAGTATAGAGAAGGATGACCTCTCAGTAAGCAGCAACTCCAGGCAGACTGTCTAGGACAGCTCAGGAGCGGCAGTCAGCAGGAAGGGAGCTTGAGGCTGTGTAGTTGCACAGCTGGAGAAATGCCCTGCCTCTAACCTACACGTGCACATTCCTTCGGGGTGATGTACAAAGTCATGGAGGGGAGTAAGGGCTGACGGCTTCCTCTGACCCCCAGCCTACGCTGACGCCTGTGATAACCTAGTGACCACGGGCTAGGATTCCCGAGCCAGGGAGAACTGAGTCTGAAGCCTGGCCGTGCAGACAGTAGGTCTGCAACCTGAATGGGCAACTTAAGCTTTCTGAACTGCACAGTTCTTTGTAATGTAGTCTTCCTAGGAGTGCCTACTTGATAGGGTTGAACTGAAAAGAAAGGTCATACACCTAAAGAGTAGGTTTAGCACAAACCCTGGCACATAGTAATAGCCTAACAAACAGTAGCTGAAAGAGGGAGGTGGAGTTGGCACAGGCGGCATCTTGCAGAACTCTGCTTAAACTCAAACAAGGGTGAGTGTGTTTCTTCGAAGCACTTGGGTCCTGACTGTACAGGAGATGAGGATCAAAATTGACTGATAGAGCAGGAAACCTCAGTACCGAACCATCTCTTAGGGATCCCTAAATAGTCCTGCCCTCCCACTGGACCACAGCAGTTTAACAAAGGGAGTCTACTTGGTACTTTGTGTAGCCAGCTTGCTTCAGTGGGCAAGGGTCAGGTAAGAGGCAAGGAATACCACACAGCCTTAAAACTCCTGACCTAGAACTTGTAACTTGAACAGGACCATTCATATAGAGGCTAACTTTCATTTGAAAGTAAACCATTTCTCCAGCAAACCAAGCAGGTCCACTATGCCTCTTTGGGGACAACCATGCATGCATGCATGCTAAGTCACTTCAGTCGTGTCCGACCCTGTGCGACCCCACAGACGGCAGCCCACCAGGCTCCTCTGTCCCTGGGATTCTCCAGGCAAGAATATGGAGCGGGTTGCCATTTCCTTCCCCAATGCATGCCTGCGTGCTGTTGCTTCAGTCGTGTCCGACTCTGTGCGACCCTACGGACAGCAGCCCACCAGGCTCCTCTGTCCACAGGATTCTCCAGGCAAGAACACTGGAGTGGGTTGCCATTTCCTTCTCCAGGGGACAACCATATATCCTAGCATAAGAGGTGTTCACAGCAAACCTTTTTTTTTTTTTTTTTTTACCAAACACAGCTTAGGAGTTACCTTTGTTTCATTAGGAACCCTCTGAATTCCTCAATGGGGAAAATGTTTTAACACTTTTTGAAACTGTGTCTTAATGCAGCTTCCTTTATGTTGTTTACCCTCTTTCACTCTATACCACTTTCTAAGACCAAATCATCACAGAGCAAATCTATGAAACATACTTAAAAAAAAAAAGGAAAACAAAAGTCTAACATGATTATTATTAGTGAGATAAAACAAGGAAAGGGAAGAATACGCAGAGGGGGAGAAATCCCATTACTTGTGATCATCTGGATTGTTCTCAAATATTTCCGACCCAAAATACCTCACAAATTCATATTAAATCAACCAGCTCAACAGGTTGTTCAGGCCCAGCACAGACAGCCAGTATCATCTCTAAGAAGCATCTAAAAGAGGCAGAGTCAGCGCAAGAGAAGAGTCTGAAGCAAACCAGAGTCTGGATCATTCAGTCATGCCCTGGTTTCCTTCTTGCTTTCTCTGCACTAGTTCTTCCACTCTCCTTTCCTCACCTGCTAACAGGTAACTAGGGAGCTTCTTCTAGATACCTGATTTTGGATTTTATATATATATATATATATATATATATATTAGATTATATTTTTAAAGGAACACAATATGTAAGATATGTCATAAACCAACAACAGTAATAACATACAAGTTACATGTAAGTACAGGACGGCGCTGTCAGACCCCAGACTGTTGTCCACCTGCACGGTCACTCGGAAAATGCCCACATTGTGATAGACGTGTTTGATTCCATCTTCCATGGAGCTGAGGTTGACGTAAGACACTGCAATGCCATCCCCGAAGTCCACCTGGATGAGTGTCCTCTGGACGTCACCCTGAAAGACAACACCAGAGGAAGGGGGGTCGGCACGTGGCTGCTGCGTCTCCAGGGCCGGAGCTTATCAGAGCCCCAGGCTCAGGGATACGGCAGCCTCGGTTCCATCCTGGGAGCCTGTGTCTGTGCGATGGGTTCCCTGGGACATTCCCTGGAAGATAGGAGTCTCCAAATCTGAAAGGCACCAACTCCCAAAAGTTCTAGGCTTTGGAAAATTGTTTGATTATCAGCTCCAATTTGATATTCATTTCCTCTGAAGGCTTTGTTTACAGTCTGATCATCCACATGAATAAAAGGTTTCCACATACAGTTTTAAAAATTCAGCCTACCTGACACTGTCACTTCCCATGTATTCAGGATCCCCAAATTTCTGTCTTTATTTCTGGTTCCCTAACTGTGTTGGAGGAAGGACAGGGGGCACCTTGCCTTACACCTTACATGACACTGGACTCAGCCCTATTATTATTGATATTTAAGATAATGATGGCTAATTCTTTTATACTTTAGTGTTTTATACTATCAAAATGATCTCACTTTATTCTTCATGGAATCTCAGTCTGGAGAAAAAAAGCAGGCAATGTTTGTTCACTTTACAGATGAGGAAGCTGAAGTGAAAGAAGGTTTAACCATTTGTTCAAGGTTACTGCAGCTAGTTAGCTGCAGCAGTCTTGGGACTTGAACCCATCTCCTTGGACTTGCATTTCACTCCCTATAGGCGGGTTAAGCATTGACAGCTCCTCTGGGCTCAAATCCTGTCATTTCACTAACCAGCTGGATGACTTCATGTATGTCAAGCGGTCTCCTTTGGTCTCAGTTACCTAATCTGTGAAATGGGCATATTAGTATCTTCCTATCTTAACTCAAAGAGTTATTATAGAAGACATGTGAGTAATCAGTAACCTGTACAATTTGCTACCAAAATGAATGACTGTAAAAACAATGCAGCTATGAAAGATCTGCTATATCCCTTTTTTTTTTTCTTTTTCTTTTTGCTATATCCCTTTTAAAGCTTGACTGGAGTCATATGATTCTAAATTTCCCACAAGTAGGCAGGAGAAGATAAAGTCTGCTTTATAAAAATCCCAGACCTGCTAAAAAAATAGCTTGTGGAATTAGTTGAGATTCTTAAAAGAACAAAGTTTCTTAGAAAAACTGACAACACCCAGCATCCCTCACAGATAACTCATCCTTTAACAAGTTGTGTGTGTGTGTGTGTGTGTGTGTGTGTGTGTGTCTGTTTTGTTAGCTTTCTACATTTGGGGCAGGGTGGGGGAAGAAAACAAAAAACCTTTGAACTGGAAATGTATTTTCAATTAAGTAAGGTTCATACAGTATCATATTTTTTGAAAAGGGCAAGTTTAAAATGCTGACATTTAAAAGATTAATTCACAGGGAAAGGAAAAGCAGTTCAAATCCTATGAATCTATGTGACCTACTCTTCCGATCTGTGCCCAGCCAAGCATTGTATTAGAGCGTACACTGCAGCTAACTCTCTGTAAGGACATGGGCACAAATTCTCCCCTATGGTGGGAAAAAAGAAACTCCATTCAAAATTACAAAACAGATAACCACAAGCCCAGACGTTGTACAATTACCTGAATTCCCTTCACTAATAAATACAAATGTCAGCCACGCTTGCTGACTTGTCCTTCACTTAGACAACCAAGTTGGACTGCCCAATTTCTCATTCTGCTTCTGGTCAGTTTCCTCCTGTGTTTTCTGGATTTTCAACAGAACTGCTGCTAGCCAACTCTAGGTTTGGGCATGGAGGCAGAACCCACATTAAAATCTACTACATTTGTGCGGGGAACAGTGTCTCAGGGAAATACCAGAAGTAGCTAGGGTTAACCAGATTATCTATGGAATAGAACTAGCAATATGGTTTCTGAGAAAGAAAGAGGTTGAGAGGCAGAGAGGGAAAGAAAGGTACAGGGTTCTTTCTGGAGATAAGAGTGGCCATCAGGTAGGGTTACCATCTGCAAGAAGACAGGAGGGAGATTTGTGTCTCTGCTGATTCCACTTCAGTATCTGCAGAGAGAGAGCAGCTACACGTGACTGGGGCAAGTACAGCTCCGGCTGTCTCAGATGGAGTCTGCCTTGTCTTGGTCTCTCTGTCTGGTGTCCATCACTCTCCTGCGGACCTGGACTTAGACCTCTTGTCAGTGATTTGAAACTCCTCCCAAGTTCTGCCTGGATGTCTACTGTCTGACACCCTGACAGCATTCCTGGTTCTCCACTTCTGACAAAGCTCCCTGTCTGGATCACAAGGGAAAGGAGGGAGCCACACAGCATTTGGGTTAGTGCACCAATAGGGCTGCCGTTAGAGCAGAGGGGCCAGGCTTTGAGAGTATAAGGTCAGGTACAAGGGTGGAGGTCCGTCTAGTCAAGGCTATGGTTTTGCCAGTGGTCATGTATGGATGTGAGAGTTGGACTATAAAGAAAGCTGAGTGCCAAAGAATTGATGCTTTTGAACTGTGGTGTTGGAGAAGACTCTTGAGAGTCCCTTGGACTGCAAGGAGATCCAACCAGTCCATCCTAAAGGAGATCAGTCCTGGGTGTTCATTGGAAGGACTGATGTTGAAGCTGAAACTCCAATACTTTGGCCACCTGATGTGAAGAGCTGACTCATTTGAAAAGATCCTGATGCTGGGAAAGATTGAGGGCAGGAGGAGAAGGGGACAACAGAGGATGAGATGGCTGGATGGCATCACCAACTCAATGGACATGAGTTTGGGTAAACTCCAAGAGTTGGTGATGGACAGGGAGGCCTGGGGTGCTGCGGTTCATGGGGTTGCAAAGAGTCGGACATGACTCAGCAACTGAACTGAACAAGGATGGAGATACAGATATATAGATATAAGTATATTTGGTTACCACACATCTGAGAGCCCCTGTGGATAAAGACATAGGATCCCCCAATCAAACGGGAAGTCCCCAAGGCCTTATGAAGTGGGTGGGTGCAGACCCCTTAGCACTCTGCAATATGTGACAAGAGAATCCAGGGGCCAAGTCTGACAGGCGATTCACCCCTGCTGTTGCTGTTTTGCCCACTTGGGTCAAGCACACTGGATCTCGGGCTTTCAGGGGCTCCCAGGTGCTCGGGAAACCTAACACAGTTGTAGCTGCATCACTCTGGGGCTTATTGTCATCAACCTCTAACTTTCTTGGGCTGCTATTACCATCTCAGGCAGGGATACCAATTCCTTTCAGAGAACAAGAAACAGGGCAAAGAAAAGAATGCCTAAGTCCTAGGTCACCATTTGATTAGCCATGCCTGCCTTGCTTTAGTAGACTTTCTGGTCATTCATTCACTCAGCCAGCTGACAGACACTTTTGGGTGTCTTTCTTGTGTCAGACTCTAAATGGGGAAAATTATGTTAAGAAATTTTAATCAACCAAGCAAAACAGATGTGGTCCACCCTTTCTTGAGCAAAGAGACTGCTAGTGAGACAAGTAGACTTCAATAATTATGCAAATAAAAAGTTATTCTAGGGGATGATGTGAAAGAGAAATCCATGGTGCTGTAAGCTTGTTCAGTAGGGAGAGGCAGAGAGTTGAAAATTTGACCCAAATGAGAACTGCAAGAAAGGCTACCCAGAAGAAGTGATATCTGAGCTGAGAAGGCCTAAGGAAAAGAAATTAACCAAACAAAGGACATGAGCAGGTAATGTGGAGGTGAGGAGTCCAGGCAATGGGGGACAGAAGGAACCGGATGTGCAAGGGCCCTGTGGCAGAAGATGGTGGTACAGTTAAAGGAAGCTGATGATACAGAACATGTGAAATTAGACTGGATGGGAGACAATGACATTTCAAGACTTGTGGGCCAAGTTTCTGACTTCAGTATTTCTCTTAAGAGCAATGGGAAGACCTCAAAGTGATTGAAGTAAGAGTTTGAGGGAAGATGACAGGATAATATTTTTAATTCAAAAAGATCACTCTGGCTACAATATGGAGAATGCATTGGAAGGAGGCCCGGGTATTCCAGGAAGCCAATTAGGGGACAGTTCAAGGTAGATGATAGGCAGATTGATATATGAGTTGCAACAGGAAATTGCATTCACCTTCCTGCCAAAATTAATTCCCATAGTTTACTGGTTTTGAAATCAGTGAATCTCAGTCTTTGATAACAACACCTCTTATAGAAATTAAAAGAAAAAAAATCTGATGTCCAGTTCACATCCAAGCCCACCTCCTGGTTTGGGGCCTTTGGGGAGGATGCTCGGTCCTGCTGTGGCCTGAGAAGGTCCCCAGCTGATGCTGGGCTGCACCAAAGGTTGAGGAACACTGGTTCAGACTGTTGAATATTAGGTTTTCTTGTGACTGAATTCATCTGAAGATGAACATAGTACAGCACAAGCTGATGCCATTGCTATCACACCTTGGCATAATGATCAAGTTTCCCAGTACATTTTAGAATTCTTAGTGCTAAGGGTGAGCTAACAGAGTTAGGAATGGAAGAATTGAACTCGTGGTTAGTGACTGATGCACAATCACAAAAGTTCCACAATACACTCAGTCAAGGTTAGTTCTCCAGGAAAACAAGTGGCTGGATAATATGAGGGTAGTTTGTATAAAGAGCTGAGATGTGTCCTTAAGGGCTGGCTGCAGTCTCAGGATCTAACACAGATGATTTTTTTTTCCATTCAGTAAATTTTGAAATTTTACAAAAGAAAAAAAAATTGAACACTGGACATTTCTAACTTGTTTGTTTGGCTGTTGGGACTCCGGGAGATAGCTAGGGCAGATGCTATTTCTATCTATGACACCAGGAGACTGGAGCACGGACAGGTTAAATGAGATGTCAGAAGTCCCGCAGCTGGTGAGAGGCTCAAAACAGGCCTAAGATGACCTGTGGTTTAACTTATCTCTGCAAAACAGTCCTTCAGGAGTTTCTTTAATTGGAATTTATTTGTGATGCCTTTCAGAGAGAGAGAGAGAGATGATAACAAAGGCAAGCTTCACTTTCTTTTCTTGTTAGATTCTATTCCTAGCATTGACCATTTCCCCCTCTGACAATATTTTTGCTTATAAGTGGAAAGATGGGTTGTTGTGGACTCCATACACCATCCTTATGTCTTCCCTCTGATGAAGCAGTATCATGCTCAAGCTGTAAAGAAGACAGATAATGTGGGAAACAATAGGCATTCATAAACCACAATCACAAAAAAACTAGCCAAACTGATCACATGGAGGACAGCCTTGTCCAGCTCAATGAAATTATGAGCCATGCCATGTAGGGTCACCCAAGATGGATGGGTCATGGTGGAGAGTTCTGACAAAACATGGTCCACTAGAGAAAGGAATAGCAAATCACTTCAGTATTCTTGCCTTAAGCACCCCACTGTATAAGAATTATATAAAAAGGAAAAAAGATAGGACACTGAAAGATGAACTTCCCAGGTCGGTAGGTGCCCAACATGCTACTGGAGAAGAGTAGAGAAATAACTCCAGAAAGAATGAACATACAGAGCCAAAGCAAAAACAACGCCCAGTTGTGGATGTGACTGGTGATGGAAGTAAAGTCCAATGCTGTAAAGAACAATATTGCATTGAAACCTGGAATGTTAGGTCCATGTAAAAGTCACTCATTTATGTCCAACTCTTTGCAACCCCATGGACTATAGAGTCCATGGAATTTTCCAGGCCAGAATACTGGAGTGGGTAGCCTTTCCCTTCTCCAGCAGATCTTCCCAACCCAGGAATTGAACCAGGCTCTCCTGCATTGCAGGTGGATTCTTTACCAACTGAGCTATCAGGGAAGCCCATGAATCAAGGTCCATGAATTAAGGTAGATTGGAAGTGGTCAAACAGGTGATGGTAAGAGTAAACATCAACATTTTAGGAATCAGTGAACTAAAATGGACTGGAATGGGTGAATTTAACTCAGATGACCATTATATCTACTACTGTGGGCAAGAATCCCTTAGAAGAAATGGAGTAGCCCTCATAGCCAATAAAAGAGTCTGAAATGCAGTACTTGGGCACAATCTCAAAAATGACAGAACGATCTCTGTTTGTTTCTAAGGCAAACCATTCAATATCACAGTAATCCAAGTCTATGCCCCACCTAATAATGCCAAAGAAGTTGAACAGTTCTGTAGCACCTATAAGACTTTCTAGAATTAATACCAAAACAAGATGTCCTTTTCATCATAGGGGACTGGAATGTGAAAGTAGGTAATTGAGAGATACCTGAAGTAACAGGCAAGTTTTCCCTTGGAGTACAAAATGAAGCAGGGCAAAGACTAACAGAGTTTTGCTAACAGAATGCACTGGTCATAGCAAACACCCTCCTCCAACAACACAAGAGACGACTCTACACATGGACGTCACCAAATGGTCAATACCGAAATCAGATTGATAATATTCTTTGCAGCTGAAGATGAAGAAGCTCTATACAGTCAGCAAAAACAAGGCAGGGAGCTGACTGTGGCTCAGATCATGAACTCCTTATTGCAAAATTCAGATTTAAATTGAAGAAAGTAGGGAAAACCACTAGATCATTCAAGTATGACCTAAATCAAATCCCTACGATTATACAGTGGAAGTGACAAACAGATTCATAAGACTAGATACACAGAGTGCCTGAAAAACTATGGTCGGAGGTTCATAACATTGTACAGGAGGCGGTGATCAAAACCATCCCCAAGAAAAAGAAATGTAAAAAGGCAAAATGGTTGTCTGAGGAGGCCTTACAAATAACTGAGAAAAGAAGAGAAGTGAAAGGCAAAGGAGAAAAGGAGGGATATATCCATCTGAATGCAGAGTTCCAAAGAATTTAAAGGAAAGATAAGAAAGCCTTCCTAAGTGATAAATGCAAAGAAAGAGAGGAAAACAATAGAATGGTGAAGACTAGAAAATTAGAGACAAGAAAATTAGAGACACCAAGTCAACATTTCATGCAAAGATGGACACAATAAAGGACAGAAACTATATGGACTTTATAGAAGCAGAAGATATTAAGAAGAGGTGGCAAGAATACACAGAAGAACTTTATACAAAAAGGATCTTCATGACCCAGATAACAATGACTGTGTGATCACTCACCTGGAGCCAGATATCCTGGAGTGTGAAGCGAAGTGGGCCTTAGGAAGCATCACTATGAACAAAGCTAGTGGAGGTGATGGAATTCCAGTTGAGCTATTTCAGATCCTAAAAGATGATGCTGTGAAAGTGCTGCACTCAATATGCCAGCAAACTGGGAAAACTCAGCAGTAGCCACAGGAGTGGAAAGGTCAGTTTTCACTCCAATTCCAAAGAAAGACAATGCCAAAAAATGTTCAAACTACTGTACAATTGCACTCATCTCACACACTAGGAAAGTAGTGCTCAAAATTCTCCAAGCAAGGCTTCAACAGGACATGAACCATGAACTTCCAGATATTCAAGCTAGATTTAGAAAAGGCAGAGAAACCAGACATCAAATTGCCAATATACGTTCAGTTTTGTTTAGTCACTCAGTCGTGTCTGACTCTTTGCAACCCTATGGACTGCAGCACACCAGGCCTCCCTGTCCGTCACCAACTCCCAGAGTTTACTCAAACTTGAGTCCCTTGGGCTTCAAGAAGATCCAACCAGTCAATCCTAAAGGAAATCATTCCTGAATATTCCTTGGAAGGACTGATGCTGAAGTTGAAGCTCCAATACTTTGGCTGCCTGATATGAAAAACTGACTCATTAGAAAAGACCCTTATGCTGGGAAAGATTGCAGGTAGGAGGAGAAGGGAACAACAGAGGATGAGATGGTTGAATGGCATCACCTACTCAATAAACATAAGTTTGAGCAAGCTCTGGGAGTTGGTGATGGACAGGGAAGCCTGCCTGGCGTGCTGCAGTCCACGTGGTTGCATAGATTTGGCCACAACTGGGAAGACTGAACTGAACTGAGTTACTGATCAGGAAAATCTTGTGCATCACTGACAGGTACTTGTTAGGTATTCAATCTCATAAATAACAAGCCAACATTTCTGAAATACAACTTAGGCTGGGAAATATCTACATTGTCAAATAAACTTCTTTAGACATAATGCATTTAGTCCTGTGCCCTAATATAGATATATAACTGAGAATACTAGTCCAAAAGAAGTTCCTAAGAAAGGACCAAAAGCCACATGAAATCCACATGGGTATTCTCCAAGGGCAGCACTGACTTCTGTAATAGAAAAGCAAATAGATCAAATGGCCGCAATGAGGCCAAGATTAACCTGAGAAATGAAAGGTGTGTGAACTTATCAGTTCCTGTAACAGGGCTTTAGAGAAAAATGGGAAAACAAATGCTACAGTAACTCAACAGTGACAGCCTTGGTACAGAAATGAGACTCCAAGATGCTCCGGCAGTCATTAGGGGGCCACTGCAGATAGAAACTGGACTCGTTTGTCAGAGGCTGGTCCTTGCAACGCTCAAGGGCAGGCCTGACAGAGGCTTTACTGAAATTCAGTCTTGGAAGGGGCTTTAAAGTTTATGCAGCAAAAACTGCATTGAAGGCAATCACCTATGGTATAACCTGTTTGCAAATGCATGTCCTGTAAGTCTGTATGTCTGTATATGTTTGCATGAGCATAAATGTGGTGGTTAAAATAGCCCAGTCTGTTAACACTGACTACCCCGGGGGTGAAATGAAATGAGGGAGCAGAGGAAGATCAGCAGGATTAAGAGAGAAGAGAAAAGGAGGAGAAACAAATATTTCACCAAATTTAAAAGGAGAGGTGGAGTAGGGCATGACACAAGAAACAGCATGAAACAAAACACCCTACCCGTCCTGTTACTGTTGACATTTAAATGCTGACTGAGAACAAGGAAATAACCAGGAGGTAATACAGACGCTGATGATGGGGTACAGCCAACTCTGGCCTTAGATTTCTGTTGTTATTTTAATGTTCTTCTGATCACAATATTTGAACAACATTATCACTAGGTAACATTAAATGCCAGAAGCAAAAATCAGACATTTCAGCCTTTTCTTCTTATGACTAAAGGTATCTGGGCAGGGTGGGAGGTGTGAACCAAAAATAATATACCTTTTGGGAATGTAAATTGGTGCAGCCATCATGGGAAAATAGTATAGTGGTTCCTCAAAAAACTAAAAATAGAATTATCATAAGATCCAGCAATCCCACTCCTAGGCATATATCTGGATGAAGCTATAAAAAAGATACATGCATCACTATTCAGAGCATCACTATTCCCAACAGCCAAGACATGGAAATGACCTAAATGTCCATCAACAGATGAATGGATAAAGCAGATGTGGTACATATACAGGGTGGAATATCTATAAAAAGGAATGAAATAATGCCATTGGCAGCAACATGGATGGACCTAGAGATTATCATACTAAGTGAATAAGTTAGAAAGAGAAAGACAGATACCACATGATATCACTTCTATGTGCAATCTAAAATATGACACAAATGAACTTATCGATGAAACAGAAACAGACTCACAGACATAGAGAAAAGCCTTGTGGTGGCCAAGTGTGTGGGGTCGGGGGAGGCATGGATTGGGAATTCGGGATTAGCAGATGCAAACTATTATATACAGAATGGATAAACAATAAGGTTCTTCTGTATAGCATGGGGAACTATATTCAACATCTTGTGATAAACCCTAATGGAAAAGAATATGAAAAAGAATATACATATATAACTAAATTCCTTTGCTGTCCAGCAGAAATTAACCAACACTACAAATTAAGTATACATCAATAAAATTAATTAGAAAAGCAAAATATAATCCATCTTTGCCTTGTATGTCCTACTCCAAGATATGAGACTCAGGTTAACAACTTTGGATTCAGATTGGCAAGGTCTTAGCAAGAAATGGAAAAGGAGAAAACTATGGTATAATGTTGCTCTGGTCTCCAAAGAAGAGATTTTGTCAGCTGCTGTAAAAGAGTTCACAGAGAGAGGTATTATTTCCCTTGTGCTTATTCAATAAGAATGAACTCTGGCATGTGACTTCTTACATGAATTGTGCAAGTTAAGACTGTTCTAGAATATCCCCTGATGGTCACTGAGGGAAAAGAGAGACCACATTTCTCAAAAGTTTTCTGTCCCAGAAATAGTAACAATTGTTTTCTATATAGTTGCGGAATGAATCTTCAACCTTATTAGGACTCAGTCCTGAAAGACTGTTAAAATTTGTCTAGAGTCACAAGATGAGTTTGAACCAAGCTCTTCTTAACTCAAGAAGAAGTTAACTTAAGGAGCTCTGTGAACTTCTTTTTTACAGAAGATAGATACACATTGTGCTCATTGCCAGATGGACACTGAAGAATGAACTGACTGATAGGTAAGACCCGAGAGTGATTGTAAGCTTCAGTAAAGAAAACTCTTTACAGGAATGCCAGCACAGATCAAATTCTACATTAAAAAGTGATATAAGTAGATCCCAATGTAATACACTGGAATACCATGGAAACTACAAAATACATTTGTAAAGACCCATGGTAATATGAGTGCTTGCAAAGAGTGAGATGACTGTAAACAGGAATCAGCTGCTGAAACCGTGTTGGACCTGCCATTGCATAAGAGCCAACAGAGTCCTAGCACAGGACACGGCCGGTCTATGGCAAGCAGCAGTTGCACACGCTCTGTCTTCTGTTCCTAGATCTTGGTCTTCTCTGGCAGCTCTTCCAAGAGGTATTACTAGTACTGAAAGCTGAGGCTGCCTCACCAGATGAGCTAGGACAGTGTTTTCTGGGCTGGTTTGAAGCATGCCCTCTGGGCTTCTTTTTAATTTCAAAACTGAGCTTTATACATAATTCCAAGATATCTAGATATTGGCACAGTTGCAAAATATAAAATTATCCTCCTCCCCTTGCCTATTCAGAGATGCTTTTCAATAGCAGAGACATCTCTCCAAATGTGCAGACCCTCGGGCTTCTCTGAGAGTAAAGGCAACAGTGGATTTGGATCCTTTGACTTTAACGGAGAACATTCACAACAGTATGAAGGGTGGTCCATGGGGTTTTAGGATTTCATCAGAAAAATTTGGGTCTGACAAGGCCAGTGATACCAGAGAGACCAGATTGTGGACCTACCAAATAATCTGACTGGATGAGCATTTCACCTTCTTTCTGACGAAATACAGATGGCTAGACTCTTCTTTGAGGACTATGATTCTTGGAGCTTGCCTAACTAAATATCCAGATACTTCTGGATCTAATGCTCATACTAAGAACTTCCTATTACAACATCACAAAACAGTTTACCTTCTCACTTACAAATAAACTGTAGCACCATGTGTCTAAATGAACAGCAAATTTCCAAATTTCCTTTTTATGTCTTCTGTGCTTGTCTGAATAGAACAGACTACTGTAAGTCAACATTTGGCTTGTATAAGTAGATAAATGACTATAAACAGAAGCCTCCTTACTCCATCCAGACATTGTGGTATAGAGCCATCAGAACCTCGATCCATCATGCTTTTGAAACCTTTTTCAGGTGGTAAAGGTCACTGCTACACTGTCTGCCACCACTGCATTGTGGCTTCAGGAATCACCCCCGCAGGCTTTGGCAGGAAATCTCTGGGGCCGCTCAATGAAGTACATTGTGTAAGTGGTTTTGAATGATTTTAAAAAGTCACTCTATAAGTAAACATTTGGGTATGTCACAAGAACAAGTTGCGTTTTAAAAGAAAGAACAGTAGGAAGATTCCTTTAGGAATAAACCTATATTTCTTTTCTAGTTTTAACATATGTAATAAAATATGTTAACCTTATTAGAAGAAAGAACAAAGAGAGAAAAGCCATGATGAATTCTTTGAGAAAACTGTAGAACGAGGATGAAATTTGAAAGAAGAAAGTTCAAATTGCTCATAATCATGCCACCCAGAGATTACATTTTTACACTGGTGAATACCATATTAACCAATGATACTGCACGCGCACGCACGCACACACACACACACACACACACACGCACACACACACACACACACACACCCCGACACCCACAATGGCAGCACTGGAATTATTACACTGTGTTATGCTATGCTGTCAACATTTTTAAATAGCTTTCAGAACTTCTATATCTAGCCATCACTTGGTAGACTTGAGTCATGGGATCCTGCCTATAAAATGGATATATGGTTTCTTGCCTGGATGTCACTTCCTCACTTTCCCAAGTTATTCGGTTAATGAGATTTCAGTGACTTTACAGAGGTCTACAGGGGTATTATGTGTGGAAGAAGTGCCCTACAGAAGGCAGGTAGTGACCCGGAAGTTAGAAGACACAGTTAACTGTCCTCTGAAATGCATTTTACAATTGGATCTCAATTCCTTTATCTATAAATTAAAGATGAGCAGAATGGTGATGATTCTAGTTATCATTTCTAGACCAGGTAACCCACCATTTTAATAATTCTACTATTCTTTCAATTGGCGTCAGTGGACATCCACAATATCCCAACACCTCTTCAGGCTGCTGAAATACTCTCCACTCTCAGGTGAAGATGCAAAAGTTATCCAAGTGCTGTGATGGAGATTTCCCATTACAGGTGAATGGTGGATTATGCTGAGGAGTGAGCGGGTAAAACAGAGAGCCATGGAATAATGAATGACAGAGTGTGAAGCCAGAAACCCAGGGAAGTTCTGCACTTGGGCAAGAATTTTGTGGCTCCAGCCCTGATTCAAGGGGTGGTGGACCCCTGCAGTGGAGGGCCTGAAGCAGACAGGTTGAAAGATTGAAAATCCAAACTGAAGACGATTTTATGACTCCAGCCCCTGGGATGTTCACTGTACTGAAACTCTCAGTAATGAACCAAGTATCTCTCTTTGCTTGTCAAGGCCCACTGAAGTGCTTTGCAAACACCTATTCTCTGAAACCCTAAAGGATAGAAATACACCAATGCACATGGGACCGGTACTGAGGGAAGAGAAAAGCGGAACCTTAGAGTTGCTAACCTGAATTCAACCTGAATTTCAGGCACCAGGCCTCTGGCTAAAGACAATCTATATTGCCTGCCTCATTTCCTTCTTTCCTATTTAACCCAAAGCAACAAGGGAGAAGAAATGAAGTGGCTCAATTACCACCTTGCTTAGAGTCAAAGAGAATAAAGCTGCATGGAGTAAGGAATAATACATGAGAAAGCCTCTTAAATCTCCATGGCTCATTGAAATCAGCTTCCATTCCTTTGTGTGGAAGAAGAAAACAGCTGAATCTTCTGAGTCAGATCTGGGCTGGCTTAGAAAGTGATAGATACCTGCCTGGACTTAACACTTCCTGCGAACTCTTCATGCCAACTCTTTCTCCAAATGAAAAAGTAGGCCAGCTCCCTTTATCAGTTCAACAGATGAGTGTCTCTCTCTCTCTCTCTCTCACACACACACACACACACACTCACATGCACAGTTATCAAAAGTCATCTTTTCTACCATCTGATGGTGGGCAGCATTCTGCAAAATTTATGAGGTGTTATTATACTGTGGTTACTTTTATGTGGCTGTAAGTCTTTCAATGTATGTGAAATTACAGCTCATTGAAATCCATTTAATGAGGACACAGCCTTCACATTTCCAAGTTAAATCTCACAGAAGAAGTTATAATCATGAATTTTCCTTATTAAGTTCCAGTCTTTGTATGTAAATTGAAGTATTAAAACAATGAGATACGGATCAAAGTTTTTAATTTTAGTCCCCTGTCTCAGATTTAATTTAAAAGTCTTAAATTATGCAGTGAATTGCATCTCTTTATTCTTACAGCTGTTTAAAACAGATTTAATTATCTCCCGTCACATGCAGACACTACTTCCGCCTAGCAGTCCTCTCAAATGACTGCCTTCCAAATCACTTTTGTTGAGTTCTTAAGGCTGATTAGGGCCTTCACCATTCATCCTGTGCCTTCAGGTTGTCACATTGGATTTCTCTAGAAAGCCGAGTTATCACATTGAAAGTCTATAGACTCATTAGGTGCTCATTAGTGGTCCAGGGGATATCCATCTTAAGCCAGTCTCCAGACAGATGCAACCACTCACTGGATGCTGCTGGGGTCTCTCTGCAGAACACTTTTGATCAGCTTCCTAAAATTCAGGAGCCATTACAAAATGTAAAATGTTAAGCTTCTTAAACACAGCTTCATGGATTCTTCCTCTCCCCTCTTGGTTGTTCCTGGATCATTGTTTTTTGTCCTTAAGAAAAAACTATGCATAAATGCCTATTGTAGTGTGAGTGTGGGTGTTCACACGGCTGTGCTCGTGAATCCTCCACAATGAGTAGGTCTGGGATGGAAGCAAGACTGGCTCCTTCACCTTGTTGCTTCCAATGAAGATTCTTTTATTCTCATATATTTGGAGAGAACCCTCAAAGCAGCAGAGATGGGGTTCCTGACAAGGGGACTTTTCATCAGCATTAACAGAATTCTGTTGTTCTCTGAGTAACCAAGCTGTGTGGTTTTGAAGGATTGTTGTATGGAGCCATTGTGTCACCTAGATGTGTGTGGGAGGGGGGAAGGTGGTAGCCTCACATGCCATTTACAAAAAGTGATCACATTTCTTTCATTTCTCAAATTGGAAAAATTTTGCCTCAGGTCCCAACTATTATACACGGAGCTATAAGCATCAGTGTACCTTTGATTATCTACAGTCAATAAGAAGTTTTCTTTGCTCTGGTTTTAGCAAGATTTTCATTGCTATTCTTATGTTAGAATTAGGACATGCACTAATACATAAAAAGGAAGGGCTTTAGACTTCAGATGAAGACTAACATGTTTAGGGTTTTATTTGAATTTTAAGAGCCTTTTCAAGTTTAGGCTTTATCTCTACTCTCCTGGAGGAAGCGTATTCAAATCCACACACATTTATTGAGTTCCTACCAATATTGCAGACATGGTAAGCAGAGTTACAACCAGGCAGGACATGATTCATGTCTTAATAATATTGATCATTTACTGGGAGATGTCAGAAAAGAGATGGTTGCTATTATATACTAGTGATATAGATATTTATAATGATCTAAAACAGATTTTATTATAATGTGTCCAATAAATTATTTTTTTGTTTTGAATAAATACAAATTACTTAGTATTTTCTATATTGTATGCTTACATTTCTACTTAAAACTAGATACAGCAGAGGTCCTAGTTAGTCCAAAACATGTAGCTCCACAAGTTGAAATATGTCTACTCATAAATGAAAAGTATTTGAAGGGTTTGAGTTCCTACAAGGTTGGAACTCGTAAAATATTTGTTGAAGAACAAATAAACACACATACATAAGTAACTGGTGGAATAGTTGACTCCTCAGGTCTCTAGTGCTTTATTGATACACAAAGTGGACACAGCTTATGTGGGGTGGGGGGGGTTATATGTAAGTAACTGAGGACAAAGATAGGGTAGGTTCGATCCCTGGGTTGAGAAGATCCCCTGGAGGAGGGCATGGCAACCCACTCCTGTAGTCTTGCCTGGAGCATCCCATGGACAGAGGAGCCTGGGGGGTTACAGTTCATGGGGTTGCAAAGAGTCAGACACAACAGCAACTAAGCTCATACACACACACACAGCTGAGGACAAAGGTGGAGGGGGTAGCATCAGTCCTTAACCTAACCTAGCCCCAGAGCCATGAGACAAACTCAGAGAAGAAAGTTGAACCAGGAATAAACCATGAGACGCAGAAGCATGATCCTTGGTGTCCAAATGATAGAATATTATCCTGGCTTGGAAATCTTCTGCCCACATCTCAGTAATCACACTACAGTGTCATGTCAAAATGTAGCTGGGACCTCTTGTGGCACCTAGAGGACTTGCCACTTTACGGGCATCATAAGCATGGCATTAATATCCCCACTGTTATAAAGAACTGGCGCTAAATATGAGAGTAGGTCAGACACTCTACTCAAAGTAAATTTAGGAACAAATTGAAATGAGAAGTGAATTCAGAAATTTTGAAGAGGATGTAGAGAATACATGTATTACCAGTAGCATACATAGTGGTGTTTTTGTTTTAAATTTAATTAAGCAATATTATAGCCAGATTCATACCCAAGACTCTGGAGAAGTTTGGTATACATAGATGTTAAAGTCCTTAAGCACTGCATTCATATTCTGTTTTCCAACATTTTTTTAGTGCTAGAAATACTGTAGTCATTCAATAAAGGCATAGTTTTACAAAGAGGAGGACACCCAAGAGTGGATTTAGCTTCTCTCATTGCTGAGATGGTTTTCAAGAAGCTGATTTCAAAAGCCATGGATATTCTCAGAAAATCCAGGAGGAAATCTTGGTTTACATACAGATGAGTGGGATGGTGGGGGGGATAGGAGGAGGTTCAAAAGGGAGGGGATGTATGTATACCTATGGCTGATTCATTTTGAGGTTTGACAGAAAATAACAAAATTCTGTAAAGCAATTATCCTTCGATTAAAAAAAAAAAAAAGATGGGTGAAAAAAGAAAAAAAAGAATATAGCAGCAGCCATAGCCCAGCTTGGCTTGGACATAGATAATTCTGCCTATTCTTTCTACTCCTTGATCCTTGTTACTACCTGCCCCAGCCAAGCGTTTCTAGGAAGCCTTGGGAACTGCATGAAGTTCTTTGCCAGAAAAATGGTTGTTTCCACTATAGAGAAGTGATAGAAAGGCAGGGTACCATAGGTCCTGGATTTGACTCCTGGCTCCTTTACTGTAGCTGGCTGTGTGATCTTAGGTGAGTTACTCTGCCTTTCTGTGCTTCCACTGTACCATCTATAAAATTATAACAGTAGTGCTTACTTACCCACTGCAGGATCTATATGAGACAATCCATGCAAGCACTCACAAATGGGACCTTTTTTTCAAGTCTCAATGCTCCCCAGGATCTATAAGACTTTCTGCTCTCCTGTATTTCACATTGCTTATCACAGGCTTCAGCTCTGCCTGCGTATATAATCCAGAGATTAACAGAGAACTTGATGTTGTTTCTGTAAGGAGAGTTTGTGATTCAGGAGCACAGAATCTCACAATCAAATGTGAGCTTTCTGGAGCCTCCTGATATGGGGACAGTACTTAGGGCCTTGCGCTCTGTGCTAGGAGACAAGAAAATCAAGGGGCCGATTCTGACAGCTGCAGGCAGTGGGTTCATCCTTGCTCTTGTACCTCTGCCCATTCAAGTGGAAGGAACTGACTTGTTATTTTTTTTTCCTTTTTGTGCCCAGAAGGCATGACTTTACACATCTTAGAACCAGATTCCCCAATTTGTTCCCACATCACTCAGCCAAGTTTGAGTTGCCTGATCATCCTGGTTGCATGGAAAACGACATCAAATAGATGAGAGCCTGGCCTCTGTCCCTGGAGGGTGCACGCAGGTTGGAGCTGACCAGGACTGATTTTTTATTTCAGATTTTCCTCTACTGCATTCTTCAAAATGAAATAAAAATCTAAATTCTGAATCCTGCTCCGGCATTGATGTCTGTTGCTTCAAAAGATGATGTTCTTCTGAGTTTCATAATCAGGTTCCTTATGTCTTTAGGAAAGGGGCCTTCAGCTTCACCACAGGGTATAGGATTAGTCTGGAAAATGAATATCTCCTTAATAGTTTCCTGTTTCCTTACTGCTTAAAGATCTAAATACAAAGTATTCTATTTTATTTGAATTTCTAAAATGATTTTTAAGTCAGCTTTTTGTTGAACATGCTATGCATAAAGAAACATATGCATACCATTAAATATACAACCTGAATTTTACAAAGTAGATGCATTCATTAATCACCAAGAAATTTTAAATTGCGAATAGTCCAAAAATTGTCCCTGCCCCTCCCTCTCCAAATACTAATACTTATTCTCATTCCCATCAACGTAAATCAGCTTTGCTTATTTTTCTGCAGTTTAACTAGGTAGACATATAATATGCATTTTTTCAGTATGATTCCTTTAGCTCAATATTAGCTATGAGAGTTATTCAAGTTTCTGTACATAGCAGTAGTTTGTTCTTTTTCATTGTTGTATGGTGTTCCATTTTATATGTATATTGTCATTTATTTCTCTGTGCTAATATTGCTGTTTATTTTCGGTTTTTGAGCTCTTAGGAATTCCTCTGCTATGCATATTATTTTACATATGTTCTTATGCATGTTTGAATGCATTTCTCTTTGTTTTTAAATTTTATTGAAGCATAGTTGGATTTACAATGTTGAGTTAATTTATCGTACACAACAAAGTGATTCAGTTATACATATGCATATATATATTTACTCTTTCATACTCTTTTCCATTATGGCTTATCACAGGATATTGAATATAGTTCCCTGTGCCAATAGGCCCTTGTTGTTTACTCATCCTATCTATAATAGTTTGCACTGTATGCATTTCTGATGAATATATCTTTGGAGTGGAAATGCCACTTAGGTTGTGCATGTATTCAGGTATAGTATTTCATGTCAAGCTGGTCTCCAGGGTGCCAATCTACACTCCTAACAGCACGTGATGACTGACCAGTTGCCCCAACAGCACCACTTGATATTGCTAGTCTTTTAAAATACCAGTCTTCTGATGGGTACATAGCAATAATTTATTATAGTTTTAAGTTGCATTCTCTGGATAAGCGGTGGTGTTGGTAATTTTTTCATATGCTTATTGGCAATGTGGTTACCTTCTTTGAGATTTCTAAATCATCTGTACATTTTCTACTAGGTTGATGGAATTTTTCTTATTGATTTGTAGGATTTATTTATATTTTTCTGGGTATGAGTCCCTTATTGAAAGTGTGTACTGAAAATAACTTCTTCCCCTCTAGATTTCACCTTTATGGTTTTTAAAAATAATGTCTTTTGAAGAAAAGAAATTCTCAATTTTAATGTAATCTTATTAAATCATATTTTTATTTATATTATAAGGTTTTCTTTCCTGTTTAAAAAATATTTTCCTAATCCAAGGTCATGAAGATACCCTTGTGTGTTTTCCTTTAAGCACTTTAGTTTTCTCTTTCAAAATTAGACTGACAGTCCAGTTAAGATTATTTTGGTGTGTTTTGAGAGGTCAAGATTCACGTGTTCCCTCATATCCAATACTGCAGCACCATTTACTGAAAAGATAATACTTTATCTACTGTACTGCAGTCTCATGTGACATAAAGCACATACATATGTGCACATATATATGTATATTATTATGTCATAAATCAATTGACCATATAGAAATTCAGTGTGAAAATATTTGTCTTTCGATGGTGTTGGGTCAACTGGCTACATATATGGAAAAAATATATAAACTTTGGCCCTTGCCTGAAATAATTTTGTTCAAAATGGATCATAGGCTTAAATGTGAAAGCTAAAGAAAAAAACGTGTGGCATGATATCTTCACAATCTTGGGCTAGATACATTTCTTAAGCAAGCCACAAAAATAACTAATTATTTATTTTATATAACTACTGAAATATCTGTGTTTGCATATACCATTTTCATATCTGCTCAGTTTGTCTCAATGATAGTATGTCTCCTCTTCTCTCTTTTTTACTTTATTTTGATTAATGAGGCTCTTAATATTCATCCAGTTCTCCTCCCAGTACTTTGATAGTTCAGCATTACCTTACTGTTTTTTACTTGTGACTAGATATTAAAGCACACATTCTGAACATGCTGGTTCTAATATAAAAGAGTATTTTTATCAATACTTCTTCACAGACATTTCATGGAGCTTAAACCACTTTAATTCCATTTAATTCTTTTCACATACTATATTATTGTTGTCATGTATTTTAATTCTGCATGTATTTTAAGTCCCACAACTGATTAGCATGATTGGTCTACAAAATTGCTATTAACTTCAGTTCACCAGCATATCCACCTTCTTTCTTATTCTTCATTCTTTCCGTTATTTCTGTGCTTTTGCCTGGGGTCATTTTCTTTATGCCCGAACAATTACCTTTAGTGTTTCTTTTCACAGAAATCAGCTTCTATGACTCATTCCAATTTTTGCTTGTCTGAAAAATGTTTTTGCGTTAGCTTCACTATTTTTTCCCCAGCACTTCAAACATGTCATTCCATTTTTGTCTGCACTGCTTTAAAATTTTCTGTTTTTAGATGATGTCAGTAGTTTGAATACAATATCTAAAAGTGGTTTCCCTCTGTGCATACCCTGCTTTGAGTCTACAGATTCTCTTGAATCTCTGTGTTGATATGCTGATATCGCTTGCCAATTTTTGGAAAATTCTCTGACATTATCTCTCCAAAAATAATTCTGGCTCCTTAACAGTTCCTCCCCTTCAGGATGACTGTGTTCACTCTTTCCACCATTTCCTTTGTTCTCATTATTCTTTTTCCTATTTTCTACTCTTTTCCTCTTATGTTCCAAATGCTATATTCCCTACTGTCATTGCTTCTAATAAACTGATCCTTCACTCATCTGGGTTCAATCTACTACAAATCCCTCTAAATTCTTAGTATCAGTACCTATACCTGTAGTTCTATGACTTCCATTTGAATACTGCCACCTACTGATGACTGCTGTGGGATTAAATATCTTGTCCCATATTCATAAACATATTAATCGTATCTCAGGAAATATGCTCTTTTTCCTGTTTTTTTTTTTTCCTGTTCTTGGTCCTGATTTTTGATATATCTATAGTTACTTAAATACCCTAAATTTTACATGAAAAAAAGAAAGTAGTAAGGCCATTGGTATATGCTATTTTCCTCTAAAGAAGATTTGTTACAGTTTCTGACAGACATTTAAAATGGGGGAAAATCATTCTAATAATGATTAGGCTGAAATAATTTCAGATGGGATTTTAGCAGTAGAGAGTCTGGTCTAATTTCATTTTGTCCTTACTCCTAGCATAGAGCTTTACAGGACCTAGTCTTATATCATTCACCAGGGCTTTCCCCTTGATAGACTCTAAATTCAATTTTTTTCTTTCTCCTCAAAATGTAATACTTCTAAAACCTATGTTTGACTTCATATCCTAAGTGATTACTTGCTGTTTTATCTGCATCCCTCAGGTATTGTCTAATAACTCAAGGAAACAAAAGTGAAAGTGAAAAGTGGTAGTGGCTCAGTTGTGTCCAACTCTTTGCAACCACATGGACTGTAGCCCGCAAGGCTCCTCTATCCATGGAATTCTCCAGGCAAGAATACTGGAGTGGGTAACCATTCCCTTCTCCAGGGGATCTTCCCAACCCAGGGATTGAACCTTGGCATGCATGCAGGCAGATTCTATACCAATTAAGCCACCATGGAATCCCCCAAGGAAACAAAGGACACAGAATATTGTACAACTTCTCTATGTTTCTCTACTCTCTAGGATTTAACATCATCAGTCCCAGCTGACTTGGTAACTCTGAAGTCCAATTTTTATCTTCCCAACCTCGAGTTCACCAACAGATGTTTAGCCAACACTTTCTGTCTGAGCTTCTACTGGGAATCTGAAATCTTATACAGTGTGACAGATGAACTGGCAAAGTTCTTGAGGGGAAATACAACATGAAATACAGCATAAGTTATCATAAGGAGCTTCCTATCTCTCAAGAAAAGAATTGAAATTTTCTAAGTCCTCCTCCTTTTCTGTGTGTGTTTCTCTCTTTCCCACTCTCTCTAACTCTTGCTGTAAATAATACATATTTATTTGGTTTCCAGCAAGCTAGTCTGTTATAGCCTCAGGCAGACGTTCCCCCAAGATTTATTTCTGTGAAATGCAAGTGACTCCAACTAGCCTAAGTTGGCCCATCTCTTTCTAGTTCCAACTGAAGAACATTGGGGAACCTTAGTGTTTAGAACACTGGGTATGGTTAAAAGGCACTTACTAAGGAGACAGGAAGAAAGGGTACTAGGTTAGAGCAGTGCTTGTCTAAGTGGTCCTTGGACTGAAAGCAACAGCATCACTGGGGCCAGGAATTCCAACTCATTAGATCACAGGCTTTTCTATGGAAATTAAAATACTAAGTATTTTGAGCAAACCTGACAGTGTAATCCTGACTGCATCTTTTCCCCTTCAAGTCACCCTCTGAGCCTCTCAGACTGGCCTGTGCCTCTTGATGTTGCCCTTGTTTCTTTCTTTCTTTTTTCTTGAAGCATAATGCATAACCTATGACCCTGTTAGAAAAGGATACTCTTGGGTCTTACCTCAACCTCCTGTATGAGAATCTTTGAAGATGCAGCCCAGAAAACTGTTTTAACATGCTCAGCGGGTAATTTTTATGTATGTTAGAGATGGAGAGTCACTGAACTATCAGAAGAGAAGGGGAGAAGACAATGTTGTATATCTTTATCCTGGTGTCATTGTGAACTTTTCAGATTCCCTTGCAATCCCATGGCTGAAAGCAGTGTTCGCCATATTTTTAGGTACACAGAAAACATGGCTGAAGTAGGACAGCTTGGTTTAGTAATTAAGATCATTTAATGAAAATGTTTATCCTTTAGAGGCCATTTTCCTCATTTACAAGATGACAAACATGCCGTAAACAGAATATTCTCAAATATGTAATATAAATGTCATCTTATTCTACCATCTAATTACTCAGAAACTTCAGATAACTAGTCTGGCAAATAATAATTGATGTTTATAATAATATCCCTGAGGCACTATTAATATTAAAACAATAAACCTCTCAAATATCAAGGAAATTATATTCAATTAGTTTAGATTGGTCTTGATGCTGTATGTATGACTGGTTATGTCATACATAGAAAGAAAAGCCATGACCTCAGATTAAAGGAGGAAGACAGCATTAGCAGCTTTCAGGTTAGTTCAGTATGTATATGTGTTAAGCTGTTCTAGGAATACTATTAATGTATTCTGAGAAAACATTTTGCTAAAGGTGCCAATAATAGAAGATTAAATCCAGACAGCATCCCTAAGAAGTTACAGGTTCAATAAGAATGAAGAACAACTTGCAGTGAAATAAAAGTAATTGAAGTTCTGTGTCAGAGAAGGCAAACTTATAATAACAAATACCAAGGAACTAAAAGGAGAAGACAAATTTTAAATAAAATTTAAAATTAAAAAATGTATCTATGTAAACAAAGACAAAAAGACATGTAAACCAAAGCATGATTTCTTAGCAAACGTCACTGGCTCTAGAAGGTAGAGGGGAGGCAGGGCCCGGTCCTACCTCTTCCAGTTGCACCATAAGAGTGACGTTGTGCCCTTGTTCCGCCGTCAGCTTTCCATCAGCCGTGACGATCCGGAGCCCCCGCGGGGCCTTCCCCGGGCACTTCTGTGGCTTGGCTGTGTACTGTTCTCTCACTCCATCAGTGCAGTTATTGGAAACCACCTTTCTATACCTACATGGGGGAAAAGCTCAAATTGTAATTCAGCTCATGATAATTTGGATCACTCCCAACTTTTCAAACCTTCTGCCTAGCCCTGAGGGCTAGCAATAACTCCCTTTCATGGTGTCAGGAAGATCACAGTTTGTTTATAGTAAGCACCCAACAGAGAGGAAAATCATCATAGGAACATATTGCATCATTTTTACCATTTTAATTTATGCTTTTATTCACTTAGTCGATAGATATACGATTTCACTTTGGAGTTGTGGGAAATGCATAGCAGGAGAAGACGTGGTCTTTCCTTACACACAATAGGTTTATAATTCAGGTGAAAAGATGTGAGCTGAGTTGCTCAGTCATGTCCAACTCTTTGCAACCTCATGGGCTGTAGCCCACCAGGCTCCTCTGTCCATGGGGGTTCTCCAGGCAAGAACACTGGAGTGGGTTGCCATGCCCTCCTCCAGGGGATCCTCCCAACCCAGGGATTGAACCCAGGTCTCCTGCATTGCAGGTGGATTCTTTACCATCTATACATGGATAGTTCAGAAAATACTTCAAAGGCTATATAATTAAAGGTCAGAATGAGTACTATATATATTGTAATATATACATGTATATATTGCAAAGGAAGGTACAGTTCAAAGAAAGAATAGATTATTGTGCATTATATGTCTCAACATTAGACACATACAAACTGTTGCTCTCATAGTACAGAACAGAAAGGTGGCTAAACTTGAGAGTTTCTGCTCAGTATTTCATGAGATGTAACACCTAAACTATTGAAATTTCACATTAAGCAAACTTCAGACTGTAGATTGAGTACATCCTCCCTCTATTTTGCTTTTTTCTTGTTTTAGCCTTAATAGAAAAAAAAATTCTGCTACCAATTTGTCCTATACAATTTATCAGATTTATAGTAAATTAGGATCTGTGGGTTTTCTTTAAGACTTTTGAGGTCCAATGTTATGTCTTTATCATCTTTTTTTGTGTGGAGTCCACAGCAGCCACATTATGTATTCATATATTTGGTTTCTCCAATCTACCTGAGGAAGGTACTGGTAGATCTCAAAATGGAAGCAATCAAAAGTCCAAGACCATAAGTTGACAAACTTTTCTTCTAGACCATAAGTTCTTCTAGACCATAAGTTGACAAACTTTTCACATAAAGTGCCAGGGAATCTAGCTTTGCAGGTTATCTAGCTTTAGTCACAAGCACTCAACTCTCGGGTTGTAACATTAAAGTGGACATAGGGAATGCATAAAAGAACAAATGAATCTGGGTTCTAATAAAACTTTATTTACAAAATCTGGCAGCGTGCAGGCTATTGCTCACCAGCTACTTCAAATCTAGCCAAAGTCCTTTCTCTGTCCTTAAGTTTCAAGACTGACTACCTAAAAGCACGATCGAGAAAATAAAATTAAATACCATCTGGGAAAGCACTTTGAACACTATAGATGACTGTAAGGCCAAGTATTAATATTAAACTCACCTCATAGGGTAACCATAAGGATGAAATGGATTAATGTACACAGAACACTTAAAACCACCCTGACAATTAGCAAGTGATTATGAAATGTTATCAGTTATTTTACTTAACATTATTATCTATCCCCCCTGTTCACAACCTTCACAAATTCCAATTTCCTTAGAATAAATCACAAATCCTCTAACTTGGGCCTGAAGCCCCCCATAAACTAACTTTGTTCTACTTTCCTGGACTCTTTCTCCCCAACCAGCTCATTCTGCTTTAGCCAAACTTCTCTTTTCAATCCTCTTGAAAGTACTTCTTTTCTTCTGTTCTTTCTGCTTCCATGTCCACCTTTTTGCCTAACCAGCTGCCTAAAACTTATCCACACTTTAAGTGGCAGCTTATCTCCTCTCTTTTCCTGATTGTGAAAGTAAAAGCATAAGAAGTTCAAATGTAGAGAGTACTAATATATTTGGGGCTTTCCTGGTGGTCAGATAGTAAAGAATCTGCCTGTAATGCAGGAGACCCAGGTTCATTTCCTGGGTTGGGAAGATCCCCTGGATAAGGGAATGGCTACCCACTCCAGTATTCTTGCCTGGAGAAATCCAGGGACAGAGGAAGCTGGTGGGCTACAGTCCAAGGATTGCAAAGAGTTGGACACAACTGAATGACTAACTCTTTCACTAATATGTTCTAGACACTATGCTAAGTTCTGAACATGATTTGCTTTCAAACTATCCCTAATAAAGAAGGTATCACTACTCCCAATAAATAAATGAAGAAATTAAGATTCATAGAACTTAAACTAGTTTTCTCAAGATCACACAGCCAGCACCTAGACAATTTGGATCTCGGATACATGTATTTGTTACCACTGTACTGCACTACCTCTTTAAATTAGGTGAGACATGTGTCATCTCTTACAGGAATCCTTATGATTTACTATAGGAAATTACTTATGATTCCTATAGGAATCAGCAATGCCTTGTATGATTTTCTTCCTTTGTGTGACTGTGAACTTTAAGCTCCTCATTGAGGGCATACTTGTGCCCCAGACATGCAAGGCTGATACTCACTAGGTCCACACTGGGATGACTGTATAGAGTTTAAATGTTGAAATATCTGTCAAGAAACTGGCTATCATCACTGGCCCCAAACCCTGCAGGCACCACACCCACCAATCCTGCTATGTTAACCCCTATCCTTGGAGTCCTTGCTTTTCCTGGCAATCTGGAAGTGAATGGGTTAACACCTAATACCCCAGGGAGCTTCCTAAATCCTGCTCCTGTACTGAGATCCCTACTCATTCTGACTGATCACTGCCATGTCTGAACATCTTCAAATCATCCTATCTGATATTAAATATTTTGAAAAGTCCATGTAGGTGCTTATGACTGTAGGCTGATTTGAAAGAAAATAAGGGCAGCTGGGGGAAAAAAAAAAAAGATGCGGACACTGGAGAATGGTGACATTCTGGTACCAGCAATGGTAGCAGAGAAGTGGCCAGCAATGTCATACAGTAATTATGGCATCCCAGAGAGTTAAACTGTATCACAAACTCTCTGCGCGTTTCAGAAGCCAGGCACAACGCACATTAAAGGCAGGTTATAATTTTAATCGCTTAGCGTCCAAGCACACCTGTGACTCTATCTTGGCGAGCAGCTCTGGCGGCATGGGCTCACCATCATCGCCAGCATCATCAGCTAGAGGACATTCCTTTTGTGCGTCACTGTTCTGACCAATCGCCACCCTGGGCTTTCCTGAAGCCTGTAGCAACAGGAGTTCTGCTTAAATACAAGGCATGAATCCATTCCCCTGGGATTCTGCCAAAGAAAAGACGATTGGTAATTTTTTCAATGCTCATTAAAAACCATTCTGAGACCATTTTATTTCCTGGATGAAAATGGCTTCACATTAGCCCTACCAGACCGGTCTCTGAAATTTACAAGAAAATTGAGCAGAAATACAGAGTTCATTTACTCAAGTAAGCACACACCTGCTTTGTGCATTACAGAATGGTTCTATTTTCATCCCAGCAGCTGTCCCTGGGTCTGAGTTACATAAATGAATAATACATTTTATATGTTATTAAATGGGGCTGCTTACCTCCGCAATAACAAGGCAACTTATGATTATGTTGGACCTAAGCTCTGAATATTACTGGGATGCATTTAGTTGGTAAAACATTCTTCAATCTGCCAAGAAGAAAAGTGCTTTGCAATGGCAAGGGAGTCTTTGTACAATTACTGAAAGGAAACATTCCACAAATACGCCTTTGATATTACCGACTGCTCATCGGTAGATGGTGTCTTATTACTTCAACAACCCCAATTTCAGCTATTCTCTTCCTTCTTTTTGATACTCTGTCACCTTTTCCTTTTTACCCCTACCCTCTTTGATTTTGCTTCTGTGCTGCCTGTCAGTCTTTAAAAAGATGAAGGTTGTAGTTTTTCTTTGTGGGAGTAAAATTGGAAAAAGCATCAAAAGTCTTCATATCCTGTGATTTGGCTATTTAGCAGTTTTTGTTTTTGTTTTTAACTTACAATTTTGGTACAGATGTTTACAGTACAAATGTTTGCTATAGATATTTGTGACTATTCCATGTATGTTAAGGTGACAATATAGTCTGGCTTAGTCAGTCACAACCCTCTCTGTAATGTTAAGACTCTGCCCACAGAAATCAGTTTAAATGAGAATTCTGGGCATCAGTGTGTTTTGTTTTTAATTTCCCCTGGTGATTCTAGTGTGCGGCCAGGATTAAAGATCACTGTCCTGGTGGTTAAAACTAGTGTTCTGGAACCAAACTGCCTGAGTTTAAATGCAGGCTATTATACATTATATAAACTTGGGCAATTTACCCAGACTCTAATGTTTGGGTTATTTGCCTATAAAATAGGTATATAGAAACTGTTCCTAAAGTTCTTGGGAGGATTAAATGAGATAATGCATTCAAAAGGACATAGAAAAAAATATCCCACATTTCAAGACCTTAATAAATATTAAACATCCTAAGGTAGTAAAAAAATTAACATTTAAACTTTTAAATACTAATTCCCTGGTGGCTCAGATGGTAAAGAGTCTGCCTGCAAAGCAGGAGACCCAGGTTCAATCAATGGGTTGGGAAGTTTCCCTGGAGAAGGAAATGGCAACCCACTCCAGTATTCTTGCCTGGAGAATCCCATGGAATGGAGGAGCCTGGCAGACTACAGCCCATGGGGTTGCAAAGAGTTGGACACAACTGAGTGACTTCACTTACTTACTTACTTAAAGTTTTAAATATCTGCTTGCTATTACATCTGGTAAAGAATCCACCTGCCATGCAGGAGACCCTGGTTTGATTCCTGGGTTGAAAAGATCCCCTGGAGGAGGGCATGGCAATCCACTCCAGTATTTTTGCCTGAAGAATCCCATGGACAGAGGAGTCTGGCGGGCTATAGTCCATGGGAATGCAAAGAGTCAGACAGGACTGAGCAAATAAGCACAGCATTATACAAGCTCCCTGAAAGCAGAAGCCATGCTCTTTCTGCCAAAATTATCTTCAGATCAAACTGGATCACATCAAGTCCTTCCTTAATATTGTTCAAACTGCCCATGGTTTAGTCATAAAGAGTAAGTTTTGGGTTTAAGAGACAGTTTCATGATCTGTGGTCGATGCATTTTTTAAGCTTTAACTCTTTTCACTGCCCTGCATGCCTCCTAAGCTCAGGCCATGCTAAAGGCTACTTGCCTTCTTCTCTGTGTTGTTCATCCTCCCCAGGACGATCTTTACTCTGTCAAGCTTCTATTCATTCATTAAAAACCAGTGCAGACATTATGTTTTCTTATTACATTATCTCTTCTCTTTTTTCACAGTAGTTATTACATGTTATGACCAAGAAAGAGGTGGAACTCTAGGTTTTCTTATAGCCAAGGTAGGACTTACTGTCACTGGGCTCTGGTGTCCCTCATTTGTGAGCACAATGAAAAGAATATATTTGTTTAGTTTCTTGGATTGTACTATGTGTCCTCGTTTTCAAGGAAAAACTTTCTTCTTACAGTTAATACCTGACTTGAAGTGAGAAATGGGGCAAGCCCTGGAGACAGAGAAGGGAGCTGGTTCTGGGAACAGTGCATGGCTAACACTTCAAGTAAGTATTTCTAGACTCAATGTGCTCCTATTTCAGCAATAATATGATGTAGCACTCATACCTCCAACATTCAGAAATAACAGAGTTCCCTGACAGTTTTAGTAGGTTCTCCAAGTTTCTCGCCTCAAGGCAATAGCTCTCAGAACTTTCCCCTTAAATAGAGTAAGCAGACCTTGGGCTTACGGGAGTGTCACTGGGCAGAAGACTAGGTGAGGGGGAGAAAACTTTTCTTCCACTACGTAGGATGGAAGCACAAGTCATTTAACCTGAACAATAAATAGAATGCAACATCATTCTGACTGCCAACGTGATGAAGCGGGACATATGGGCGAGTTAAACTAAATGACAACATCAAACATCAGGAGGATGGCTCATGGAATCCACTAGAGTCAACTAGTTACATAACAAATTCATAAAAGGAAAATTCCCCTACTTTTAAACACCTGCAGTCCAAGGAATGCTAATACTGGTCACTTCAGATAGATTATGGACATGTCAGAACCTGAAGGGGTCAAAGATCAACACAATCCCTCTGTTTTGCACATAAGGAAAAAAAGAGAGAGAGAGATGAGAGTTTAGAGGGCTTCCCAGGGTCACACAGTGGGCAAGCAGTGGTCAGGGGCTCTGGACTGGGTTTGCAGCTCTTTGTCATGATGCCATACCACTTGGATGAGGATTGTTATTCCCAATACCACTGGGCAAGGACAGTGGTGTGAGAAACCTGATCTCTGTCCACCTTCTTCATTTCCAACCCTAATGCCATCCTGTAAATATGTGGCAACATGTATCTAAGAAATATATTCTGAAGAATCAATTCTGTAGCAGCTGACAAGTCTAGAGCATCTGCTGTTGAAACTGAATGGGTGCTTTCCAAAAAATAAAAATAAAAAACAGCTACATGGGTAGCAGTTTTGGGTCTGAAAACACTGCAAGTGATTTCTTTTCTGTGGACTTGAAACACATAGACCACTTTTAGGACCAATTATTCTCTGTGATGTACACTGACATGTTGCTAAATAAATCAGACGGAACATCAAGAACTCTACCAGGATCAGAAATGAGATCACTTGGGAAAAGAACACAGCCCCCAAAGGCCCTGGAAATAGCAACCCCAGGGTGATGGCAGGATAGCCAGGGTCTAAATGTTTTCATAGCTCATGTAGAGAGGATTATGTTTATAGAAAGCATTTTTAAAACATTTTAAATTTATGTGAGAGTATGAAGATAACTGTTTTGCTATAATTTATGTGTGTATATATATTTTTTTCCTGGACCCACTAAATCTTCTTACATAGATACTGAATTAATGCTATTTTTAAATCTTTTTTCTTTAATTCTTGAGTAAATATTCCCATTGAATATTGAGAAACTAACACTGAGGAACAACAAGAACCATCACTGTACACTTACATTACTCCAGAAGAGATTAATGGCCTCTCTAAAGAAACTTCACAGACAAAAATATCTATACCTACATTTAAAAAACACATCTAGAAATATCTCTAGCTTAGTAGCAAAAAGAAATCTGTTCCTTGATAAGATTATCTTTGTTTCTTAGAATAAACCAGCCCAATGCCTATTTTATTTTATATTTACAGAATCTTTCATGGTTGGCATGAAACAAGCAATGTTCTAGTTAATTTAGCAACTTAAATCATATCACATTCTCTGGATCTGAAACAGTGTAAACAAGATTTAACCACATACAAGTATCAGTTCAGTTCAGTCGCTCAGTCGTGTCCGACTCCTTGTGATCCCATGAACAGCAGCGTGCTAGACCTCCCTGTCCATCACCAACTCCCGGAGTCCATCCAGACTCATGTCCATTGACTCGGTGATGCCATCCAACCATCTCATCCTCTGTCATCCCCTTCTCCTCCTGCACTCAATCTTTCCCAGCATCAGGGTCTTTTCCAATGAGTCAGCTCTTTGCATCAGGTGGCCAAAGTATTGGAGTTTCAGCTTCAACGTCAGTCCTTCTAATGAACACCCAGGACTGATCTCCTTTAGGATGGACTGGTTGGATCTCCTTGCAGTCCAAGGGACTCTCAAGAGTCTTCTCTAACACCACAGTTCAAAAGCATCAATTCTTCTGCGCTCAGCTTTCTTTATAGTCCAACTCTCACATCCATACATGACCCCTGGAAAAACCATAGCCTTGACTAGATGGACCTTTGTTGACAAAGTATCTCTGCTTTTTAATATGCTGTCTAGGTTGGTCATAACTTTCCTTTCAAGGAGTAAGTGTCTTTTAATTTCATGGCTGCAATCACTATCTGCAGTGATTTGGAGCCCCCCAAAATAAAGTCTGCCACTGTTTCCACTGTCTCGCCATCTATTTCCCATGAAGTGATGGGACTGGATGCCATGATCTTAGTTTTCTGAATGTTAAGCTTGAAGCCAACTTTTTCACTCCCCTCTTTCACTTTCATCAAGAGGCTTTTTAGTTCTTCTTCACTTTCTTCCATAAGGGTGGTGTCATCTGCATATCTGAGGTTATTAATATTTCTCCCGGCAATCTGGATTCCAGCTTGTGCTTCTTCCAGTTCAGCATTTCTTATGAGGTACTCTGCATATAAGTTAAATAAGCAGGGTGACAATATATAGCCTTGATGTACTCCTTTTCCTATTTGGAACCAGTCTGTTGTTCCATGTCCAGTTCTAACTGTTGCCTCCTGACCTGCATACAGGTTTCTCAAGAGGCAGGTCAGATGGTCTGGTATTCCAATCTCTTTGAGAATTTTCCACAGTTTATTGAGATCCACACAGTCAAAGGCTTGGCACAGTCAATAAAGCAGAAGTAGATGTTTTTCTGGAACTCTCTTGCTTTTTTGAGGATCCAGCAGATGTTGGCAGTTTGATCTCTGGTTCCTCTGCCTTTTCTATATCCAGCTTGAACATCTGAAAGTTCACAGTTCACGTATTGCTGAAGCCTGGCTTAGAGAATTTTGAGCATTACTTTACTAGTGTGTGAGATGAGTGCAATTGAGTGATAGTTTGAGCATTCTTTGGCATTGCCTTTGTTTGGAATTGGAATGAAAACTGACCTTTTCCCGTCCTGTGGCCACTGCTGAGTTTTCCAAATTTGTTGGCATATTGAGTGCAGCACTTTCACAGCATCGTCTTTTAGGGTTTGAAATAGCTATTGTTATTGTTCAGTTGCTAAGTTGCATCCAGCTCTTTGTGACCCCATGGACTGCAGCAAGCCAGCCAGGCCTCCTTGTCCCTCACTGTCTCCCAGAGTTTCCCAAGTTCATGCCCAAGAACACAGTATAAATGTGTAGTACATAGTATGTATAGTATAATGAAATAGGCTTGGGCTTTTGTATTTGCAAACTGAGATATTTATAGTTACCAACGGAGTTACAAAGAGAAAATGAATTTGGGGTTATTTCAGCACTAAATGCCAGATGACACACAGATGAATACTGGTTTCATCTTATTTAAATAAAAGGAACTCATTTATTAATCAGGTAAATGTCTTATCTGCCTTGAGTGGTCTCAGGGGCAGACATGCATTTTGGAGTACAGTGCTTCTAATTCTGTGAGTTTATGAGCCTATGCAAGGTATTATTTCAGTTTTACAGATGACAAAACAGGGCCTTATATTAAATGTGTCCTAGATCTCAGGACTGTCATGACTATTATGTATCAAATGTCTGGACTATAGATACACAATAAAAGGAAATTTCCCCCCTCTTCTAACCTTCACTCCAGAGGAGCCCTTCGATGATCACTGTTGGTGATGTTCTACATTTTGAAAAGTGACTACTATTACTATGTACTGTGCTGCATGCTTCATATAAAGTATCACATTTAATCAACCCCCAAAAGCAAATAGTAAAATTTCATGGCTTAGGAAACTAAGGCTCAAAAGAGGAAGCAGCTTGCTAAAGTTGAAGGTAGAGACGGTTTCATTCTAAAACAACTCTGCTCTTTACCAAGCAACACCTCCTGCCTTAGAGTTCACTCTCTATCCATAGTAGGCTGAAGGCTAGTACCATCTTCCTTGCTTCCCATGGACTGGGCTGTGGGAGGCATGCAGGCACAGGTGAAAAGTGGCAGGGACAACATGGCAGAATCAACCTCACGTGCTGTGTCGTGGTGTGGACACTGGACACCTTACATCACTGGGCTAAGAGCTAAGGACTGGCAGCTACGGCCACTGGAGGGATACTCTACACCCATTTCAGCTCTTATGCTAACTCTTTCTAAGATCTTTCCACGAGCTGAAAGGAAACTGCACACCCATTCATTTCTACACAGGGAAACTGATAACAATTTTGGCATCTCCTCAAAAGAGCATTTCTATTGCGCATAATTAACAACTGGGGCTAGGATGTTTCCATCATGGTGAAGGGAGTGAACCTGAGAACAGGGCTATCTATACAGCGTAATAAGCTGACTATGAGAGCAACCATAACCATTTATAAAGCGAGGCCTTAACAAAAATAAAAGGAAAGTTTGCCTGCGTGCCTTCAAGTAAACTTGCAGAAACGTGCTACTGGCAGATCTGCTTGTTAAGCTTTATTGACAAGGGATGGCTGTTTTGCAGACCTGTTCAACCCAAGTCTGATTGCATGGCTGTAGCGTGTGCCCTGCTGTGAGGACTGGGTGAAGCAAGTCAGGCGCATGACAAGTGAAATCTATCGGAGGCAAGGACTCTCAAGCCAGCCCTGCCCTGTGACTCCTCGGCACTTCATCTCAGCCTGAAGTTAATACTACATATTCTGTGCTGACAACCAGAGATGCCCGTGGATGGGTTAAAATGGGCACTGGAGAGACTTGGGGGCACTGTGACTCCTTAATTCTAGAGACTTCCAGGCATTGCCCAATATCTCCCCCAGTGCCGGGATACTAATCTGACATCACAGCTTGTCCTTGAAAAACTACCAGCCTGGCCCTTTTACCTGGCTCATCTCTTGTTCCTTTGCCTGCAGTAACCTGCCTCAGTTCAGTTCAGTCGCTCAGTTGTGTCCAACTCTTTGTGACCCCATGGACTGCAGCACATCAGGCCTCCCTGTCCATCACCAACTCCTGGAGTGTACTCAAACATGTCCTCACACCTTCTTAATTTGGGAATCCTGCTTACCCTTCCTCCTAGTGTTCCCTTACATAATCCACTGGCATTTGTATTTTAAAGGAGGACGGAAGTTAATATAACTGAATATCTCACGTGTGGGATTCACAGGCAGTGTGTGGGCAGGAAGGTGGTGTTTCCACTCTTATGGGGGAGATATTTGGCAATGCCTAGATACTCAGGTCTAAGAAGGAATCAGCTGACTGGATGGAAGTTGCTTTAGCAGCTAGCATAAAGGTCTTCAGCTGCCAAAAGACTCAAATTATTGTTGCAGGGTTTTAATAACAAGTATTATAGTATGAGAAAGCTAACTGTAGCATTGTTTATAGTGGCAGAAAATAGGAAATGATCAAAATGTCCATGAAAGGGATTACTACGTAACTCCTGGTGCCTGAATCCTAAGGGGTAAAAAGAAATTAGATGGAAAGAAGCCTCATAAACTCTGACATCAAAAGATGTCTAAGATGGGTTTTTGAATGAAAAAGGCACATAAGAGAATAATACATCTAGTAGGAAACTGCATATAAAAACAACCAAATTAATTTTGTGTATCTTTTCACTTAATTATTCACTGACAAATGCAAAAGAAAGTGTTTAGAAACATGCATATCAAACAGATCACAGCTGTGTAGGAAAGGGGGCCAGGATTGGGATGATAATCTAAATTGGCTTTTTAAACACAGAAAACATATGTATATACTTTTTGTAATTAAACATCTCTAAGTGAAAAGCTAAATGATTGATTGCAGCACTGTAGTGGCTGCCACCTTATTGAATCTGTACTTATGAAATGCCACCAAATCAACATATAGCCAGGTGACATCTGGGGTCAGGGGCTGGAGTGGCATTAAAGACAGTCAAAAAGATTTGCAGCAACATGGACAGACCTAGAGATTTTTATACTTAGTGCAGTAAGGCAGAGGAGGAGAAATATCATATGACATCCCTTATACGTGGAACCTAAAAAGAAATGATACAAAGGAAATTAATTACACGACAGAGAGAGACTCACAGACTTAGAGAAGGAATTTATGGTTGCTGTGTAGGGGGGGAAGGAGCGAGCAGAGGGACAGTTAGGGAATTGGGGATGAACATGTTCATACCGCTATATTTAAAATGGATAACCAACAAGGACCTACTAGATAGCACCCCAAGGAACTCTGCTCAATGCTATGTGGCAGCCTGGATGGGAAGGGAGTTTGGGGAAGACTGGATACACACACACACACACACACACACACATGGCTAAGTCCTTTTGTGGTTCACCTGAAATTATCACAACATTGTTGATCAGTTATACCCCAATACAAAATAAAGTTAAAAAAAAAAGAAAGGCAGAAAGTTCTTTTTCAATTTCATCTACACATTACCTCTTACTCACTCTTGAGTTGGCTACAGACCCTGCAAATGGAAATTTGATGGTATGGTGCCTTCTTTGAGGATGACTTCAGGACTCTGTCCCAGCTAATGGTCTTCCTATTCCTGATGCAAATGTATATACAATATGTCAATCTGTGAGGCTATGATTGATATCCTTCCTCCCAACCTTGGGCCACAGGGTGCTATGAGGGTGGTTACTTTTCCACCTGTGAGCCCCTTACTTTCAAGAGCAGGGCATTTATCCTACTTGCTGATGGCTGGTATTTATCATATGTCCCTTTTATACAAACTCGCTCACTAATGCTGATGATTTTCTGCAATATGTTTCAATGGAATGGATGAAGCCAGCAGATGTGATAACTCGACAAAAATCCCTTAGGGTGAGATGCTCTCAGGTAATAGCCACTGACAGGAACAACCCTCTGAGAGTGGAGGGGGAGCACTAGGAAGTAATGTTGTGATTGTGTGATTAATAAACATAATTGCATTGACAACCATTTATATACCCAGATACCTACTGCTGAGTCAAAGCTATGGTTTTTCAAGTAGTCGTGTATGGATGTGAGAGTTGGACCATAAAGAAAGCTGAGCACCGAAGGATTGATGCTTTTGAACTATGGTGTTGAAGAATACTCTTGGAGAATCTCTTGCACTACAAGGAGATCAAATCAGTCAATCCTAAAGGAAATCAATCCTGAATATTCATTGGAAGGACTGATGCTGAAGCTGAAGTTCCAATACTTTGACCACCTGATGCAAAGAACTGACTCATTGGAAAAGACCCTGATGCTGGGAAAGACAGAAGGCAGGAGGAGAAGGGGATGACAGAGGATGAGATGGTTGGATGGCATCACCAACTCAATGGACAAGAGTTTTAGCAAACTCTACAAGATGGTGAAGGACAGGGAAGCCTGGTGTGCAGCAGTCCATGGGGTCACAAAGAGTCAGACATGACTGAGCGACTAAACAACAACAAACCTACTGTTGAACCATTTATAATTGAAAATTTTATCTTATAGAGCATAGATGAAAACTTCCATTGAATAGAATATATAAATTACTCATCTCTGATGTTTTATTTTATATGGGTTAGGATTTATTTGGGTTTCACATACTGAGTTTACCAAAGGAATGGTGAAATCTGTTTAGGAGTAGCTAAAGAAATCTAAGTGTCTAAGTGTGTGTGTAAATATTGATACATGTATATAATCATAAAATGAAAATACATATATATTCTTAATAAAGTGAAAAGTAAGGGTTCATAGACCTTCTCTTTCTGCCTTATTACAGTGGTTTCAGTAGCACTTGTTAAAATTTAGACCCCTCTGTACTTCAGCCTCCTGTCATCAATACCAAAGAGAGAACAGCATAACTCCCTTGACTAACTCAGTGGGAAAAAAAAAAAATCAATTCTGAAATCAGCTTCAGAGGTTCCCAGTGCTCTTTACAATGTCTAAACATGTTCGTACATGCAAGTGATACAACTTCTTTTTCTGGCATTTCTTCACCATTAAGTTGAGTGATTTCAGCAGCCTTTTTCAATTTTTCACATAGTACTAGATGCTCAAGACCTCACTGGCCCTTTGCTGTAAAAATGTTACTTGCATTTTTCTCAAATTTTGTGTTACAGTGCAAATAAATCATAGTTTATTTATTTATTCAATCATAGATAAGAATATTGATGTGCATGTCTATGTTTTTTTTTCTCTCCTTCCGAAAAAAAGTTTGAATGGAATGGATGAAACCAGCAGATGTGATAACACAACAAAAATCCCTTAGGGTGAGATGCTCTCAGGTAATAGCCACTGAGTAGTATATACTATTCTGAGAGTAGTATATATTATTTTGGTTATTTTTTTAGATTAAAAAAAAGTAAACAGTTCAAATGCAAAAGTACATAAACAAGAACATGAATGTCCTCTCCTCTGGATGGCAGCTCTCACGAGCAATGAGAAGGGCAGCTGTCAAGCAGTGCTGGCCTACTGGTGAGTGCCTGCTTCCCCTCCCTCTCTCGCTTCTCCTTCCAGCCCTTCCCCTCTCCCCCTTTTTTCTCTTCCTTCCTCCCTCCCTCTCTCTTTAATTTTTTAATATCAGAATTCTTAAATATGCACAAATGAGAGAAAACAGTATAATAAATAGCCACACTTTCATTAAGTTACCTTCAAAATTTATTAACATGTATTCCTTTTCTAGGCTTCCCTGGTAGCTCAGTTGGTAAAGAATCCGCCAGCAATGCAGGAGATCCTGGTTCAATTCCTGCATTGGGAAGATCCCCTGGAGAAGGGATAGGCTACCCACTCCAGTATTCTTGGGCTTCCCTGGTGGTTCAGATGGTAAAGAATGTGCCTGTAAGGCGGGAGACCTGGGTTTGATCCCTGGGTTTGAAAGATTCCTTGGAGAAGGGCATGGCAACCCACTCAATATTCTTGCCTGGAGAATTCCCATGGACAGAGGAGCCTGCTAGGCTACAGTCCATGGGGTTGCAAAGATTTGGACATGACTGAGTGACTAAGCACAGCATACATCCCCTTTCTAACATTTTAAAACAAATGTCACACATTAAGTATCTCTAAAAGATACTTTTCTTTTTTTGACCTAACCAAAATATCATTATCATACATAAATGTATAATACATTTAGTTAATATAATATAAATAGGACTTCCCAGGTGCCATTAGTGGCAAAGAACCCGTCTGCCAATGCAGGAGACCTAAGAGATGCAGGATTGATCCTTGGGTCAGGAAGATCTTCAGGAGGAGGGCATGGTGACCAACTCCAGTATTCTCGCTTAGAAAATCCCATGGACAGAGAAGCTTGGCGGGCTACAGTACATAGGGTTACAAAGTGTCAGATATCACTGAAGTGACTTAGCACATTATAATATAAAACTTGGATTTAGACACAACCTAATATTACCTGTGATGGTCAATTCTATGTGTCAACTTGTATGGGCCTCAGAGTGGCCTGGTATTTGGTCAAACCTTATTCCGGTGCTTCTCTGAGGGTGTTTTTGAATTAGATTAATATTTAAATCAGTAAATTGAGTAAAGCAGATTGTCCTCTCTTATGTGGGTGGGCCTCATTAAAATAGTTGAAGGCCTAAAAAAAGCTAACTCTCTTCTAAATAAGAAAAAAATTTGTCTTGCCTGACTGCCTTCAAACTGAACAATGGCTTCCTTCTTGCCTTCACACTTAGATGGAAACATCAGTTTTGACCTTGCTGGTCTTCAGACAGGAACTATACTATTAGCTTCCCTGGTTCACCATCAGTGCTCAGACTGTGCCTAGAAACAAACCATCTAACCTCCTGGGTCTCCAGCTTGCCAACTCCCCCTACAGATATCAGGATTTGAACTTGCCCACCTCCATAGCTGGGTGCTCCCAGTCCTTTTAACAAATCTCTTCATATACACATATATATCTCCAGTTGGAGATTGAAAAGCATATCTTTGGAAAATCCTGATGAATACAACACTAGTCACCAGAACATATTTAGTTTCCCAAATGGCTCGAAAATGTCTTTTGATAGAGTGCTTGAATTAGATTCCAAATAAGTTCCACACAGTAGTTTCCTAAGTCTATAAATATCAGTTACAATTTTGGGAAAGTCACCACATGGTTTTCCTTTTTATGGTAATTCTTAAATAATATTGGATAAACCCCACAGCACAAATCATTCAACACAAAATTTTCAAATCTGATTCCAGATTTATAAAGATCAGAATGCATGTCTTCAAAGCATCAAAACTGGATAGAGAAAATGGAACACATTCCTGCTAACACCAGCATACTCTTGAAAGGTCAAGGAGCTTCTTTTCTGCCTCTAGTTTCCACATCTATAAAGCAGGAAATGCACATGGGAAATACTTGTTTGACCTTCCACACAGGGATGCTGCAAGGTAAACGGTAGCCTCATGTGATTAAATAGTTGTGAAATAAGGGATCAAAAAATGAAGCAATCTGTATATCATCATCATTGCTATCTTCATCCAAGTAACCTGTTTTGCTTATTTGCAGCTGGAATCTTATTCTCAGATGGAATTTGCACTATTAATGCAAATTTGTGCCGATTAAAATGAACGAAAGTAAAAAAAAAGTAAAAAAAAAAGTAAAAAAGTAAAAAAAAAGTAAAAAAAAAAATAAAAAAAATAAAATGAACGAAAGTCAATAAACTGGTGCTATAATGAAACAGACCTCGTCTTTGTTCAGAAGTGATTCTATAAGTTTATCGCATGCAAAAAAGCAGCAGCAGATGACCTCCTCACGCCAATGCTTCAGGCACTCACCCAGTACTATTGAGGTAACTCTGCCCCAAGCTGCAGTCCTTTGACAGAGAGGATGGATTGAACCAAAAGGCTGGCAGGCACTGACCATTGCTGTGTCGTTCATAACCATAGTCACTGTTGGGGGAAAAATGCGAGAAACCTTTCAGTAGGTGGCAACGTTACTGAGAACAGTTTAAGTCAGTCCACAGCCAACTTATACCCTGGTCAATTAGACAAAAAAAAACAGGCATTCACTAAATCAATGCCTTCCCAAAAGTGGAATCTTTCTTTCCACGGAATATCTATCAATTACCCAAGAAAACATTCTACAGAATCCATTTTGAGAAATGCTAACTTGGAGGCCACAGAGACGCATGTATAGAGATGAAAGCTCAGTGCCAGTGATTCCCATTAAACACCTTTCAGCCAGGAGCACAGATGTTGTTCTCATCAGGGGGAGACACAATAGTGACTGTGGTTGGGCCCTGAGAAAGCTGTAATAGTGGAAGCCCAGTCCTCTGTGTCGACTGCATTGAAGAACCTAAGGCATCCCCACATGGCATAATTCTCATTACTAGTGTTGTCTTTGGGGTGCTCTTCCAAGACGTCTGGATCTACCAAGGAGAGCTGAGCCAGGTCTCTCTGTGACCAAGCCATCTGCTTCGAAGTCACAGCAGGAAAAGCAATGTACTTCGGGAATGTTGCAAGCATTCCCCCCAAAGGAAAACTCGGTCCTATTCAGTTAATGCCACCAATTGCTTTAAATTTCCTCTAGTTTGAAAACAGTTTTCTCTCAGCCTCCTTGCATTCTTGCCTCCAGGAGCCTCTGAGTCGAGGCTTGTGAAAGCCAAGGCTTTCTTGGCTTCTGAAAGATGAAGTTGGGCGCAGAGAATGGCAACACATTGTACCTCCTCATGCACAGACAAATCGCAGGCAGTGATGGCAAGCACAGGTATGAACTGGCTCATCTGTGTGATGGAGGTGAGATGCTGGCACACACAGGCTGTGAAAGAAGAACTAGGCTTGCTCAGGGGCCTGTCACCAGGCAGTCGGTTCTCAGAATTCTGCCCATACCAGCTGGGTTTGATTCTGGTGCAACACAGCATGGGTAGAAGGACTTCCGGGACTCTGCCTACAGGACATCCTGTGTTCATTTCAGGAAATTACAAATAACAGGCAAGGTCATCTAGCAGAGGGATGTCCCGGGGGAGAGCCAAACTGAGAGAAAACATTCAGGGACAACCACCTTTGCCAAAAAATCACTGTTTGGGAAGGCCAAAGTCAAAGCTATAAGATAAAAAGTTAACTCCCCATATGGATCCTCCTTGAATAGAGGGAATAAAGGAGAAGCAGCCAGGTTTCAGAAAGAGACACGTGATGAATGACAAACATTCCATGCAAGTTCTCCCTGTGAATGTAGTTCAGGATGTCAATCCTGAAGGTAGGACAGAGATGAAATATTTTTGTCATTTTAAGTGTTGCACTGACTAAAAGGAAAGTCAGGGCTGGGGAGGCCCCTGCAGAATTCCCTGTGAGTCCGTGTAACTGAAGCTCTGTCTGCCTCCAGCTGAGCCCAGAGAGAGACAGAACTGTCTCTTGGCTTGCCTTCTCTACCAACAAGACAGGAATGGCCTTGGGTCATAGGTCTGAGTACTGGCAGCCAATGTGCCAGGACTGGCCAGTACTATTTATTCAGATAATGCTCCTAGAGATCTACCATGAGAGATGCTTCCTTTTTCTAAGTAATGTTACATGCATGTACACAGTATCTCAGCCCAATCACTGATATTCTGATGATCAGACATGTGACTGATGATTGCTACCCAGCTAATACTTCTAAGTAAATGTCTTTGTTTCTTATGCTGGTTAAGTTCAATCATTCAACACTGACATACACATTTAGCAATTGCTTTCTCTAAACCAAAAACATATAAATACATTTTAAAAAGGAGGAGGATAAAAAAGAGACTGAAAATGGGATGGACATGATCAAGAGGGTTGGTTACCACCTACTCATCTTCAATCATCTTTCAACCTCATCTGACAGTCAAAACTAGAACAAAGCAAGGACATCATTGGCCCCACAAGCTAGTTTTCTGCTTAACTAAAGCTCCAAAAAGCATGTTGTGGCACTCTGAGAATATTTAATGTCTAAATGTTGCATTCCTTTTCCAGTTTAAACTAGGTTAATACTGGTAAAAGGAGAAGGCTCTCCTACTGCTAGGTTCATAAAGCCACAGATAGCAATGCCAGTGACTCCATCCTTGCACTGAATTCAGAAAAATATTCCACGGCTTTCATAAGCAATGGTCAGCTAGCCACTAACTGAAAACTTCCAGATACAGAAAATGCACTGTCCTTAATAACCATAATTTCACTACCAGGAATCCTAGATTCTAGAAAGATTTTTATCTTGAGCACACATATATTTGCTCCCTGAAACGTCCACTTATTGTTTAAGTGGACTCGGGGTGGATCTGGCCTCTCTTTTTGTCCTGAGACTTGTCAAATATGTGAAAATAATTACCAGCTATCTCCTGAGTCCTCCTTAAGCCTAAAGAAATCCCTGTTTTTTTTCTGTATACACACACACACATAACCTGTAAGCCATGATGTCCCCACATGGTAATTCAACAAACATGAGGCTTGTCACTTGTATCTATGCATGTCACTATTCAAATCTAAACTTTCGTTAAGGCCCGTGTGGTTTTGAAATATGCAATGACTACATGGGCTAACAGCACAAGCTCACCAGTCAAAATCAGCCTCTGTGCAGACACAGGGCTCAGACTCCATGGCTCCTGCATATTTTCCCTGCATGCATTTTCGCTCGGATTTTCTCTTCTTATATATCCTCTTCGCTCCCATGATGCATGCTTCCCCCTGTAAGGAGACAAGAATCTCACACTGTTGGCCCATAGGCATGACCTTCCCTACCCCACACTAGGACAGTCCAGGGAGATGGTCTTAAATCTTAGGGTAATCTGGACAGGGGCAGTCTGCTTTGTGCTAACAGCATTTTATTTTCAATGTCTAGACTGTTATTACAGAACATGATGGCAAAATTAATCCTGAGAAGCACTGAGAGAGTGTCAAAATGTCCTGAATTCTGTTTCCAGCAAATCCTTACTTGGCAAAGTGTTGGGTAGAAGGCTATGAGGGACACACAGGTAACTAAGACTCAGTCTGTAACAGTGTATTACCAACAAATCTATGGTAATTAAGTTGACTTCTTCTGTAATAAAAGATTGGCACATGATCATTTATGTGCATATGAAAGAAGAATATTTCTAAGAAACATAAAGGTCCATTTTGCCTTGGTTTGTTATGCCTCTGCCCACACAACTTTACTGCACTGATTTTACATCCCTCTACAAGGTAAGCAGTAGCACTAAATTCAGTGTTTCTCCACAAAATAAATAAACGCTTTGAATATTACAATGTCCGTGCACTCCAAAGGAGAAAATATCAGCTATGTGAATGAGTAATCCTTTCATTATTGAGCCTCCAAGAAAAGTGGGTGATTCCAGCTGATGTAGCTCCCCTTGTCAAACCCAGCTCTGTGTGTGTGTCCAAAGGACCAGACAGACTTTTGTCTAAGCTACTCTACACTGTCTTTCTTGAGCAAAGTCACTTTAACCAGCTGCACTACACATCGGCACATAAATATACAACTTAGTCTAGGCTTGGAGTATATGTTGTGTCACTCTCTCAATATAGTGATGGCTTTGCAAGCAAGGGCCCCAGCTATGTCCTTTGAGAGGCTGCCAGAATGAGTTCTGCCTTGGGAAATCAAAAGAGAGATGCTTTTATCCAAGCATTCTATCAATAATGTGAGTGGAGTAGCAGAGAGGCCAGGATGAAGGAAATTTTCCTACTAATTCTACATCCTTATAACACAAGAACCTTGGAAGGAGGCGGAAAGCACTACCTAGTCCCAGGGAATCGCAGCGGTGAGTGGCAGGGAGGAAGAATTTTACTGGCACTCCTCACTCAGCCTAATTTTGCTATTTTATGTCTCTGTTTGCATTGCTAGATAAAACTGAAGAGCCTTTCCTCACCCCTGACCCCACACCCTGCAACCAGATGACATGCTCAGATAAATTATGTTTGGATCTGTGTGCTGAGTTGGTGTTTTGTTTTGAGTCAAAAGTCCAAGCCAAGCACATCTGAATTTTATCTCATTATATCCTAGTACAATAAAAACATGAATCACTTCACAACAGCTATAAGTGTTGAGTTTGTTCACTGCCATGGCACCCAGAACACATAAGAAACCACCAGATGGACGGTTTTGCCCAGAGAACCCTGATTCCTCCCTTCAATGACTGGCTTTTCCCCCAGTACTCTCTAGGCCTCCCACCCAGGACACTCGCCCCCCTACCTGGCTGTGTAGCTGCCAGGGTCTGTAGTCCTCCTCGGCACAGCGTCTATCGAAAATGGACTTGTAGTCCACTTTGACCAGCTGCCATTCGGAGCGGTGACTGAAGTGTCCAAACACTCTGCAGAAGATACGAATACTCACAGTAACAGCAATGCTGACAGTTAAAACCACAGTTAGCATTTGCTGAATATTTACTATGAGGTTAGCACAATGCTAAGCATCTTATATCAGTCGTATTATTTGATCCCCCAAACACATTTCTGAGCAGAGTTGCTATTATTGACTCCACTTTATCTGTGGGTAACCTGAGGCTCAGAAAGTTTTCACATGCAAAAACCAAAGACAAATCACCAAGAACTGGCAGAGTTAGAACCCAGGGGTGTTAGACGAAAAGCCTGCTGCTATATACTGTACACCAAGAACTGTTGAGCAGAAAGAAAAAATAAAAATGAGAAAACAATCACAAATCCTGCCTTCTCTGCAGTTCAAGATTATACTTCCAGGTTCTCTTGCTAATTTTCCTGGTTCCTGTGGTTTCTGTGCTATTTTATCTTCCCACCAGTCACAAGGAGAAGTAGGCATCAAGGCTGAAGAGTTATAACTACGTCCTACCCTGTTCATTCTGCCTTCCCGACTCAGAGACGCTCAGCTACTTAATAAAGTGTTTGAATCACCTATTGTCAATGTGAATAAAAGCTCCAAGGCAGCCTTTACAATCAGCTTTTTCCATCTGTGTTTTGTAAATATAAAAACTGAATAAAGACAAATTATAGAATAAATTGCTAACCCACTGGGCAAAAGTATAACTGTTAGGCATGTTAATTTTTGTTGCTCTTTTCTATTGTTAAAAAAAAAGGAGAAAAAAATCAGAAAATGTACCAACTCTTTACTTTGATTTAAAAACTTTCACTGTCGACAGGATCAACTGCTTTAAAATCTTTCCTCTCTGTTTTCCACTTCTGATTTTCCAGGAGAAGAAAAAATCAGAGTTTCATATTTCAAATTCAAAGCTCATGTTTTGAAACCCACAGGCAGGCAAGCCATTAATCAAGTCTTTCACAAATTAATGATCATCACTTTCCAGACAAGAATGAGCGCAAATGTAATTTCACAAGAACAGACTGTTCTCGTGGTTCCCCTAATATGCCTCACAATTGGGTTAGGTAAAGAGCCAGGGAAAAATAACATCCTTTGTGGGGTTGTGATCAAGCTCTGTGTTCTGTCTTAAAGTGAAATCATTCTTATATGCCTGTGATTTTCTGTATATCAGCGTGTTTATTATTCAAGTTTTAAATCGATAGCTTTATCTTCTATTGAAAAAAAAATCACGTCTAATTTCCCTAAGCTTATTCAGTATAGGAAGAAATAGGCTGTACCACTTTGCTGCCAGCCTACAGTATAGGTCTCCTAATAGCTAGCAAAAATGGACCCCTGCATTGCTCTTTTCTTCTTTGCTAGGGAATCATGAAGTCAGATGCACTGCCTATGCTAGCAACTTTAAAACTGACAGCAGCAAGGCGAACAGGGTCAGCTAAAAACCACACGTTTCTGGATTTCTATTAAGACTAGAAGACAACACGGTTTTCCACTTACGTCATGATGAGAGTCTCTTCCCCAGGTTCACCCAGAACCCCATCCACAAAAAGGGGAATAGATGTGAAACTGTATTTGCTCCAAGATCTCCCTTCATCAAAACTCAACCTGATGACAGAAAAAAATAACAGTCATCGGACCTCAAAAGAAAATCCTTTCAAAGAAAAGATACTACCAACTAGGACAGAATATATTTTAGAAGTACCTGGGGCATTGTCAAAGTGAGCCTTTGATATGAATAAGTGTTCTTAATTACATCAGAAGGTGGATATACAGCTAGCCAAGTGATTTGGGGCCCAGATGTATTATAACATCAATCAGTGGAGAGCTGTATGAAATGGGAATGATAAGTCACTGATAGAATTTTTTAAATTTGGGTATCTTATTAGGTCTTAGATCTCAATGTGACCCTCTCTAAAACCTTGCTGTCATCTAGCAGCAAGCCTTGATTCTGAGAACAGTCACCTTCTGAGACCACTGTGATGGACTTGAATCAGCCACCTCCATGTGATCAAACCCTTAGTGGTATCCTTCGTACATTGTTACGAATCCTGGTTGACCCTCTGAGTGAAAGGGTGCAGAAGGACAGGCTCTTGAAAGTAAGAGAGGACTCTGCAACTCTGATGGTCATACAGGACGTTTCCTTTCCTCTGCCTTTCTCTGGGATGCCTTCCCTCAGGCTAAGCCTCTGGTTCTCTTATTTCTGCGGCTTTCCCTTTGGTCCACCAAAGTAACCCAACAGTGGAGGGAAAATCAAGCCTTTGACTTTGAACGAGCTCGCCTGTGGAGAGAGCCATTTTCAAAAACACAGATAAAGGAATCTATTGAAAAACCCCTCTGGAAGTTAGGCCTTGCATGTTCATCTGTAGAAGACCTACAGGGAGAGTTTCAGAAAACCACCCTCTCCCGCCTGCAAAAATGAGGCCAAATGAGATCAGAGCAGAAGTGACATGCACTGCTGATCTCTGTGCAGAATGAACAGAGTGAATGCAAATATTAAACTTCAGGAGACAATATTTGGGATAGGTGGCTGTGGGAAATTAAGCTATTCAGAGATTATCCTTGACAACCACTCTACCCATGACTGTACTGAAAGAGTGAGGTGCTGGAGGTACTGATGGGAGAGAAGGGAGCTCTCACATTCCAAAACCATGTATAATTCCTTTCTAAAGGGCAGAAGCATGCTCCCTTTCTCTTTCTCCCCCTCACCCTTATAATAAAGCAAAGGTATAAGTTATAGTCCAGCAGACCATGACAATTTACTACAAGCACAGTTATAGTCTGTCAGCCTGACTTAGACTGGTCTCAGCTGTGTGGAACCAGTCCTGGGTACAGGATTGAGGGGCAACAGGTGCCTTTACCAGAGATGTCGAATTGGGAGAGATGTGTGCTTCATAGCAACCAGGACTCCACCTTGATCCAGATACAAAACACTGTGCTCTTCTTCAAATATCTGGAAGAGGAAAAGCACATACACAGCCGCCCCCCCCACACCCAGGGTTCAGAGAATGTCTTCATTTGAGGAAAAATAATCTCTCCATGATAGAACTGGGTTCCCCCAAATCTGTGGGGAGACACAGTTATGAACAGTGCTTCCTCAGGTGGCTGACATGTACCACTGGAATTCCATAAAATGATTTTAGGTGCTCCACAAGCAAAGTTTAAATAATACCTAAGATTTATGTATTCATATCTCTATTCCTGTCATTTTGTGGTGAGCTCTGTTGGGTTCCATTTATGATTATGTTGACATGTGGGCAACTGTCACATTGGGTCACATCTTTAGATCAGAGAAACCATGAAGACACTCTATTCCAAGGCTCTCATTTTCACAGATGAGAAAACTAAGGTTTAGAAAGAAGTGGTAACTTGCCAAGGACCAGGTAGACGATAATGGACAATGCTAGGACGGGGTGAATGACAGTGTCCTTTCCACATGCAATTACTTCAAAGTTTCCAAGTGTTACAGGGGACAGATGTTCCTGTTCAACTCATGGATTCTCTAGCCAGTCATAGAGTGAAGAAATGAAGTCACTTAGTCGTGTCCAACTCTTCGTGACCCCATGGACTGTAGCCTATCAGGCTCCTCTGTCCATGGGATTTTCCAGGCAAGAGTACTGGAGTGGGTTGCCATTTCCTTCTCTAGGGATCTTCCCCACCCAGGGATCGAACCCGGGTCTCCCGCATTGTAGGCAGACACTTTTACCATCTGAGCCACCAGGGAAGCCAGTCATAGAGTAATTCTGATCAAAATGAAATCATACCTTTGGGTACATTGTCACTGGGTCTCTCTCTGTATGTGGAGAGAGGAATCTGAGGTCAAATAAAGACTGGCTGGAGACAATTTCTAAGTCCTCTCCATACAAAATGCATATTGTTTTCTCACAGTCACTCTGTTAGTATAGCCTTGTCTGTGATTACACTATAAACATAATTGTTTCCACTCTGTCTACTTCTTACAGTCAAGATGTACCCCAGGACTATAGGAGAGACTTATTTGCTTTGTTTGGGACGTTAGAAGGAAAAAAATGTGACCCTGGCTCTCTAACTATTGTCCATAGGAAGTTTAACAATGCATGTTCCTATATATATTCATGGAGAAGGAAATGGCAATCCACTTGAGCATTCTTATCTGGCAAATTCCATGGACAGAGGAGCCTGGAGGGCTACAGTCCATGGGATTGCAAAGAGTGACTGAGCACATATATCTCCAAGATCAAAACCCCTGGAATTTCTTAAGCAAGTTTCTTTCCTGACCCAGTCTTTTCAAAACGTGTGAATCAAAGTGCAGATCTCTGAAGCTAGGAGATGGTAACTAGATTGTAACATGGACATCTCTGTCTAAAATTTAAAGCGCAGTGTTCTCACTGCTGTGTGATTACCTGTGCATTAGATTTCAATTTATGGTGCTAGTTATTGTATGATAATTAAATGTCAGTGGCTTATTAAAACATATTTATTGAAGTGTAACAACCATGCATTAGGCATCTATTTTGTTAGGACTGTTAAACCTCATTAAGCGCCTGTTTTATAAGCTAGGAGTATCTAATTTTCATTCAGAAGAAAGAGGAAGCATTTAAGCTAAACACACTGGTTGAAAGTGATTCCATTTCTACTTTCCCTAACATATGTGCCCTGATGGTTATTACTCTGTCTTCTGCACATGAGCTTTAAACATCTCAGAGCACCACCTGGGTAATGGTTTTCTCTGTATCACTGCATTCTCCTCTATTCTGACTTCAAGGCAAGAGGAATTTGCAGAGGCAATGGGGCATTAGATAGATAATCTCCCATCCAGGCTTCATGTTCCCTACATAATAAACTCTCTAGAATTCCAGCTTTCTTTTAAGGGGAAAATTGAGTCATATCTAATTTGGTTTCATTGTTACTTATAAACTTTCTTACATATAGGCTATGATAAAGTGTCATTTTTTTAGGACTTTCCTTGTGGCTCAGATGGTAAAGAATCCTCCTACAATGCAGGAGACCCAGGTTCGATCCCTGGGTCAGGAAGATCCCCTGGAGAAAGGTATGGCAACCCACTCTAGTATTCTTGCCTAGAGTATCCCATGGACAGAGGAGCCTGGCGGACTACAGTCTATAGAGTTGCACAGAGTTGGACATGATGAAAGTAACTGAGCACGCATGCAAAGGCTCATTTATCAAGCAAATAAATAAAATTTCATAAATATTTGCTGAACTCAGAACTTTTGTAAGCCATGCATAAAACAAAAAAGGGAATAAACACATAGAGAAGCTTTAGGATTTATGTGTAACTGAATAAATTCCCAGAACTGAAACAAGCTAGATAATTTTTAATACATTTAAACGCCAGTAACTTAACCAGGATACTTTCTTACCTGCCTCCAAGTGTTTCCCGCATCTGAAGAGACAAACATGCTGATGTCACTGTCTGACAACTCAGAACCTATATTACCTGGAGAGAGCACATCACCATTAGTGAGGAGAAGTTTCTGCAAAAGCTAACGACAGGCTGTGCTGGCAGTGTGCACTGCCCGAGGTGGATTTAGACTGCAAACACTCTATCTGAGCAGGGTTTTTCAGCATACTAGCTTCAGGGTCAGTGGCTTAGGTGCCTTTCAAAAATATTTTTAGCTTGCTCATTAAGTTCCAAGCACAGCTACCTGGCTTCTTTAAATAAATACAATTTACAGCAGTGAGCAGACCAGGCAAGCTGCTTACCTGAAGCTACTATGATGCTGGGGGCTGTGTCTCGGCTGGCGATGATCCCTGACGTGTAGGGATTCTCAGAGACCTTAAGGTGAAGGTGTAGGGAGCAATAGGGCTGAGAAGAGGAGAAATAGGATCATGAAAGCACACCATCTAAATGGTTGTTTAAAGCTCAGATTCATAGCTCCTATCCATTCATTCAACCATCCCACCCATCCGTCACCCATCCATGAACCCATCCATCCCTCCGCATTTCATTCCACAGATATCTGGTACCCACTAAGTATAAGACAGCTGCCAAACTGCTGAAGGAGAGAGCACTTTCACTTCAAGTCTAGTCTACTGATAAAACTTCCATTTGGACATTCAACAAACATTTTAATACTTTATCTGTAAAACACACGGTGTAGTTTTATGAAAGGCTTAACACAGACTATAGAGTTTGGTCTCTGCCACTAAGGAGTGTACAATTTAAGATCTTTCTATTGATTACCATAAAGAGACTATATTTTAACAGCCAGGAGGTAAGTACAGACAAAATATGAAATTCTAGGGGATAGGAGCCTACGTTTAACTTCAGTTGAGGGGAAATTTCAAGGAGAAAAGAGTCTGAAGCAAAGGTGGGTAGGATTTGAATTGCAGATGAGATGCTCAGAGGGATAAAGGACATTTCAGGTCTGAGTAATATCAGTAACAAAGAAAAGGAGCAGAAGAGTGGAGCTGTAATACAACAGGTAGTTGAGTAAGATCAATGAGGAGAAATGGGGTTTGAGATTGGACAGAAAGCGCAGCCAGGCTAAGGGGGCTCTGAAGAAGTCACTCAGCATCTCTTAGTCATATGAAGCCTTGGTCTCAGTTCTGTAGAAGAAGCTATATGACATGTGGAACTGTCCTTACATCCACCAGACAACTGACATAGTGTCTATATAAGGGTATTATCAGATCTAGTGTAATTCAACATAAAAGTTCTTGTAGATGAAACACACAAGTGACAACAATTTAAACGAAAATTTAAGAGACTTGTTTGTGCATACAAAACTCGATCAAGTTTTCAGATAAAGACATCAACAGTTTAAAAAAAAAAAAAACACAGGATAATAAATCTCACACAAATTTCATTTAAAATCGTTCTTGTACTGAATCATCAACAACGACAAGTTTGTGACTGAACCCACGTCGCTTTTCATCTCTCAGGAAGATTATTTTCTAATCTTATCGACTTGAGTTTTTGAAATCACCAATGTACCTCTGTTATTACTTTCATTCTGCTCTGTAAGTCTCAGCCAGCAGATATTCGGAGAGCGACAGAGATGCAGTGATTGCATTTAGATGGGATAGAGTAAATGACAAGCTAAAAATGAAACTCAGAAGTAAAAGCAGCCAAAACACTGGTGAAATGACACAATGGATCACAGTCGGGTCTTTCCATCACTGCCAACACAGGGGGTAAACTCGCAAGGAATGATTACCACAATAAATGGTTGGCTTTGCATGAAAATTTCATGAACAGCTTTCAAAAATGGAATTCTTACTCTGCAATATTCCATAAGGGTAAAGAAGTCCACCCCTATAAGAAGATATAGTCAGACCCCAAAACTTGACTGCCTTTTGCCCAAGTGGAAGATTAGCGAGGGTACCGCATACTACAGAGGTCCCAGGGAAGTGCTGACCAACACTCAGGCAGATGCTGAGACAGGATAACCAGAGGTGTCAAACCATGTGTCCATGAAAATGTTCCCGACAACTGCAACCTATCAGATCTTGCTTTCTCTGGTTTGCCACAGCTAATTTTACCACGCACAATCCTGGATCACGTCATCGAGTATGCAGAGTTTTATCGCCCTAAGAGACACACTTGATAAATAAAGAGAAAACATCAAGTACTACTTTACATCTTCTGTAAAACCTCACATAGAACCTAAAAAAGACAATCAATAAACACTTGAAATATCAGGCAACACTTTCAAGTTAGGGCATGAAAGACCTTACTTTACTGTTCTACCCAGAACAATGCCAGAAGTGCATGGGCTTAGGTATTGTTATAAACCACATTACCAGAGTAACGTGAGAATCTCCATGGCATTCAAAGAAGTGATTACTACTATACTTAGACACAGGGGCTGAGTGGATGGCCTTTTGTACCAACAGAGCAGGATAACCCTGGCCAAGAGAGCACCCAGGTGGCAATCTTAAGTCAGCCACCGGTCACACGCTTCATCACCCTGCAGTCTGGAAGACTGTGAAGCTAAGTTGCCACCTGGCCCAAGGATTATTTATGAGAGGGCACTTGCCATTACATAAGAAAGAAAGCATTTTCAATTGGTCATTTCAGCACTGCTCCGTTGCTACGGCTTTCGGAGGCCTGAGAAAAATTAATTTGGGAAGAAAGGACACCAGTTCATGCAGTAGCAGCAACATTACAAACGATCTTTTTCGTGTACTTTTTTTCTCTCACTTGCACATTTGTAGTACTGGATTGCCCCCAACTGGTACAAGGGAAATATTCTATGTGTTTTTTTTTTCCCTTCCATTTTTTTCAAGAAAGTTAGTCCACATTGCAGAAAAATGATGTTAAGTGATTCATCTTCACTTTTTAAACTTAAACGTTTACACTTGAACAGTTTGGGATATTTATTAAAGTGGGGTCACCAAAGATTGATAGAGAGGTTGTTATAATGTCTCTCAAACCACTGCAAGCTCCTAGAAAACATGAGACAAGGCATTCCAGTTCTTAGACATATTCTGCCCAGGCAGGAGACACTGTCCATTTCTGCCTTCCTGCCTTCTTTTCTCCCATTAGGGGACATATACTGAGTATCTTTCCAGTTCAGTTCGGTGGCTCAGTCATGTCCAACAATTTGTGACCCCATGAACTGCAGCATGGAGAAGGCAATGGCACCCCACTCCAGTACTCTCGCCTGGGAAATCCCATGGACGGAGGAGCCTGGTAGGCTGCAGTCCATGGGGTCGCGAAGAGGCAGACAGGACTGAGTGACTTCACTTTCACTTTTCACTTTCATGCACTGGAGAAGGAAATGGCAACCCACTCCAGTGTTCTTGCCTGGAGAATCCCAGGGATGGCGGAGCCTGGTGGGCTGTCGGCTGTGGGGTCACACTGAGTCGGACATGACTGACGAGGTTTAGCAGCAGCAGGACTGCAGCATGAGTTATCCCTAATTTAGTATGAGTTAAAACACAGCTTATCCCAAAGACCTCCATCTATTTCCCTTCACTTTTCATATTAAAAATCTACAAAACTATACACTGAAATCACCATGATCTAGGAACTGACCTACAAGAACAGAGGGACCAACACATGTGCTTAGAAGTTGCCTGTGGTTCTGACTCACACATAGGCATAGAGCATGGAGTATCACCAGCTGGTCGATACCAGGAACAACTAGATACTTAGCCTTCAATCTTTCTGGGGTCAAGCACAGATTTTGAAATTCTGATGCAAACTGAGGACTCTTTCCCAAGAAAAGTGCACAAAGGAAGCACACACAAAGGTTTGCATTCAAATCCAGGGAGTTGACATGCTCTTGAAGTATACTGCAGACCTCTAGACCCCAATTACCTTCCTTTGGCCTTATTCTTGTATTTCTTACTTTAACCAATAAAATCCTTTGGCCACTGCAAGTGTTCAGTGAATGCCTGTTGAAATCAATTGATCTACGAATGAACTGCTGTCTTCCTGGCACTGTGGGTGACCAGCAGAGAAGCGTTAAATGATCCAAGACATCCTACACACACAAGACATCCTACACACACACTTGTACAGTTTCTGATCCTGAGTTGCAGTGTGGGATCCACTGAAGTTTTTGTAAGGAGTCGGGGACAAAGAAGAGGGTGGCCCCCAGCCAGCTGGCTGGGTGTAGGGCATTCAGCACTGCTCAGACTCAGCAGAATATGGGAAGTTGCAACCAGTGCAGAGGAGCAGGAAGCAGGGTCGAGTCTCCTGGGGCAGCTGCAGCTTAGCTTCAGTAGGTAGCTGCCAACTGAACCCATCAAGAAGGCACGGTTTCTCTCCATGAAACACTAGGCTGTCCCTCGGGGCCCAAGGATTTTTCACAGGCTCAGCTCACATTTTGCCTCTAGGGAGCCCAATCCTGAGGTTCTGCAGTCAGGTGGACCATGACCTATAACACCCCATCTAAATGTACAATGTGGTCTTCAGGGGAAAGAAATCCCAGCTGAGCCCTCCAGGCAATCAGTCTAAAAGTCCTAAAAATACAGCCCAGATTACCCTGGATGTCTTATTTCTATATATTTTACTAGGAACATTCCATTTGGGGCTGTAATTCTGAACTTGTTCCACATTTGCAACAACCCTGCCGGGAAAAAAAAAAAAATCTCTTTTCTAATCACTAGGCTGTGTTTCCAGTGACACTGTCACTTTCCAAGTATTCACAATCTAAAATCTCTTTTTATCTCCTCTCTGCTACCAGCTCCCAAACCTAAGGAAGTTTTTAACAGTCTGGGTCTCCTGAAGCTCAAAGATCTTTCTTACTCTGTGCCTTGGCAGAGTTGTATAATATTTTTTGTTTGTTTGTTTCTTCTTCCTTTTTTCATTTTCTTCTCTTCATTCTACTGCCTGTTTTCTAAAGCTCAGATTTAAACTACATTAAATAATAGGATTAAAGAGGGAGGAAGGCCAAAAGACTCCTGGGTACCATATATCTATATCTCCTTCATTGATTTTTCCTCAGTCTTAGTGAGCCTAGTGATTCTGTTAGCTGTGGGGTCAACTGGTGTACATGAACTTCAGAAGGTGGTTATTATAACAAATTTTTCAGTGTGACTATCAATGGCAAGGAAAGGCTTCCACTAAAGTCCAAATATGAAACTCAAACATCTGTCCATGGCATGTCTGCCTGAAACAAAGACAACACCCTCCACAACATAAGTGTTAAGCACCCACCATGTGTCAAGTACGGCTCTTGAGCTAACTTTTTGGAGTGACCAAAAAGAGCGTCATGGTCCCCATGCTTGTGGAGCTCACAGTGAGTGGGAGGAGATATACTAGCAAGTCAACAGACGCATGTGCTGATTTCAGAGTGAGAAAGATCCTGAATAAAAAAACACTAGACCAAGTACAGTTTCAGAGGATGCTCAAGGAAGCTCCTGAGATGAAGGTTCTCAACCAAGGATCTGAATGCCAAGAAAAAGTCATACAAGAAGAAGGGCATTTTAAGAGATATAATATAATGGCAGATACAGAGCCTAAAACATAAAAGAGTGTGGTGAGCTAATGGAATGGAAAGGAGTGATCTCCTCCCTCACCATGGCCAATGTGTAAGGAAAGAGAGAGTCCAGAGACCAGGCAGGAGAAATGGACAAGGGCCAGAACATGCAGAATCTTGCAGGCAACAGTCAAGTATCTGAATTTGACTCCATCTGAATTAGAAAGTCATTAGAAGGTTAAGTAAAGGAGGCACATGGTCTGAATTTTTAAAATTCAAGTTGACACCTTTATGTAAAATTTTAGGAAAGAACAATCTAATCCCTCATGAAAGAAAGCAAATCAGAGGTTGTCTAGGGCCAAGGGTGTGGGTGCTGACTGTGAAGAGGCACAGAGCAATTTTTTAGAGTGATTAAAATGCTGTATCTTGACTGTGGTAGCCATTACATGGGCCTATACGTTTGTCAAGATTTATCACTAAACTCTTAAAATGCTTTTATGTATGCATATTTCAACTCAATGAAGTTAGATTTAAGGGCGGGGGGCGGAGAAAAGGTTTCACTGGCTGCTATGGTGAGATGAAGTTGCCATGTAGAGACAGGAGGAGCAACTGTCACTGTAGGGAAAGCAAGGAATGATGATGCTTGTATTAGGACGGTCTCTGGAGATGGGGATGTAAGCTGATACGGCATTTATAATTCGGAGGCACAACAGTTAGACTTCCTACCTCTGGGCTGGGGGAGGAGCAAGGAATGTCTCACTAAGGGCTTTGCGTAAGGGGCATTTCTAATGGTCCATTTATGATGCCAGAGCACCCAGGAAAGCCTCTTTAGGTGATACAGTTGACTTTTTCTCATGGGCATTCAGTCATCAACATGCATGATGGGATGGAAGACAGCATTTAAGGCACTGGGACATCTCCTGCGTCTTTGGCTTCAACTTGGAACAGCTGAATGAGGGAGGTGGGCATGTTTTTAAAATGCTATTTGCCTTATAAATAGCCAATGGGAATTTGCTATATGACTCAGAGGACTCAAACTGGTGCTCTGTAATAATCTAGAGGGGTGGGAATGGGCGGGAGGTGTGAGGAAAATTCAAGAGAGAGGACATAATGTACACCTATGGTTAATTCATGTGGATGTGTGACAGGAATCAAACCAATGTTTTAAACCAATCATCAATCAGTTAAAAATATATATATTTTTAAAATGCTATATGCCTTGCATAGAATAGGCATTCAATACCTAACTGCTACATTCACTTACTCTGTAACTGGATTTGTGTACTGAGTAACAGCTGGCTTTTCCCCCCCTGTAAGTTGCCACTAATAAGAATATAAGCTGAGTGGGAGGCAGAATTTCAGACTGCTTCCCCTGATACATGATGACAACTGTGATATCCTCTGCAGCTAATAAGGTCAAGCTGTGGCTGTGGCATCTTCTCCATTGGGAGGGTGACCTGCCTACAGCTGTAGAAGATGAACCTGAGAAGTGACTGCTCAGACTTCACGGGACAGAAGGAAGCAGGCTCCGTGTGCATAACATTAAATAAAGCTGGGATTGTTTGGTGAGCGTGAATAATTGGTATATATCAAGCCCTGCTTACTAAAACTAAGAGGTCTCTCCTCTAGCTTTACAGATTGCTCTCTCCCTTTTATAAATTCAAATGAAACTTTGGATTTATTTTCTAGAAATTAGCATTTAATGATATATTATTTTACAGTTAACCCCTGCCTCCCCTCCTTCATTCACTCAGTATCAAATTCATGTGTCAGGTACAGGGAAGGTATCATAAATACTAAGAAAACTAGGATGTGACCTTATAATCATTCACTCACTAATCTATTCTCTCTCAAGTAGACAGAAATCTCCTTGAAGGCAAGACACATTTGTGATTCCTCCCTTGGACACCATAATCAAATACAAAAAGAATTTGATCTGACCTACTTACTGCCCCAATGTTAGACAAGTTTTTAAAAGCCATATTTCAAAGTAGGGGTCAAAAAATTTGTTTTTAAGGATCAGATAATAAATATCTCATTGATGGACCACACAGTTTCTGTCATGGCTACTCAATTAAGCCACTGTAGAGCAAAAGCATCCATAGACAACATATAGGTGGATACGCATTACTACGTTCCAATAAAATTTTATTTAGAAAACAAGCAGTGGGCTAGATTTGCCCCACAGACCATAGTTTTTCCTTACCAGCTTTATATAATGTCATAAATGAATGGGATATATTATAAAGAGTACTGATTAAGGATTTAAATCAGTGGTCCTTACCTCTGTTTGAGGCATAAATTTCTCTGAAAATATGAATAAGCACGTCCACTGGAAAATACACTTACACATTTCTGTATTCAGCCCATCAACTTTACAGCTGAATTTATGTGTCATTAGATCCTTAACAGGTTCTTCATGAGAAAGTAAGGGTATCTTTTCCCACTACAAATGGAAACTATCATACTCTCCCTTAAACTACAATATGTGGTCCTCATCAGAAATTGGACAGCAACTGAACATCCTTGGAAATAAGCAAGAAAATTACTTATCTTCTCTTATAGCTTTGGTCCATCACAAGCCGCAAAGCTGTGACTCTTTCCTACAACCACCTTCACACCTTTCCCCATCCGCTCCTGTTCATCAGTTGAGCAAGAAGCCCTGGGACCATATGCATCTGCTTAATGACCTCCATCTCCAGGCCTCACTACGTGGGGCATTTCGCCCCATATGAAGACTCACCAGCAAGCAGTGCACAGGGTCCCCCCGTAGGTCTGTGTCCGGAGCCTGCAGCAAACGCCAGTCTCTGCCTTTGTTGTATGTGATGAAAGTCTTGACCTGGTTGTCAGTCTTCTTGTTAGCCAAGAACATTCCCTTTATCCCTGCTACCTGGGAAAAATTGACATGGCTGAAAAATACATCAATTTGAGAAGAAATATAGTTATTTTACTTAAAAAAGAAACCAGACTATCAAATTCAACTGTGAGCACTTGTCTTGAAGGAAAAAGAGTGAGGGTTGTGCTTATGTATGACTCCCTGGGCTGTGGGAGACAATGCAATAGCCCCATGTCCCCTAAGGTAGGGGGGGCCCAATGCAAGTTTGACAGTCTTCTTATCTAAGGTAGGTTGACAGTAGCTTACAGTTGCCTAGAGATAAACTCTGATGCTGTTGGTTCTGTGCTTGGCAAATGATAAACAAATAGTGGGTACGATACTGTGGCTGCCTGATATGAAGCACTGGCTCAATGGAAAAGACCCTGATGCTTGGAAATATTGAAGGCAAAAGAAGAAGAGGGTGGCAAAGGATGAGATGGTTAGAAGGCATCACCAACTCAATGGACCTGAATTTGAGCAAACTCCAGGAGATAGTGGAGGACAGAGGAACCCGGCGTGCTATAGTCCATGGGGTCGCCAAGAGTCAGACAAGACTTAGTTACTTAGCAATGACAACTTTTATTTTATTTTAGGCAAGCGCTCATAGAGTTAAATACTTTATCTCATTTAATTACTGCAATAGTCCTTTTGGGTAAATATCACTCTATTTCACAAATGACAAAACTGAGGCTTATTCAGGTAAAGTGAGTTGCCCAGGATCATAACACCTAATGTCATACAGACAGTAAGTGGTAGACCAAGGATTTTAACTCAGAGCTCTGCGGTTTCACAGCCCTTGCTGTTAATGACATAATCACTGCACTATTTATAGCCTTGGGCAATTAAAAGAGGTCACTGCAAACTCTGGATCCAATGACTATCACTTTTTTTTTTCTGTAAAAGACCTATTAAACTACCAAAATACATTAAGCAAAAGAGGACAACTTTTAAACGTAAAGAAGTAGTGGTTTTCCTAAATGGTCAAACAATTCCTCCTCAATTTCTATAATACTATTAATCCTACCACAAACAGCCCTTATTGTTTATTTGACTCTGCAAATATGAGTACTTTTTCTCTTTTATATCTTAGGAAAGAGGCAATGATAAAGAAGTTGCCAAAACGGTGTAGGAACAAATCATTAATTGTGTGTCATATTTTTCATGTGTTTTAGAATTAAACATATTTATGCATAAATGACTCTACTTTAAATTAGAACAATCCAGGAAAACCTGGTAGTGAGAAGAGTCTGAAAAGTGTTGACAGGTGCATTCTAACAGTCTGCAAAGGTTATCTCATTTAATCCTCACAAAAGCCAAGGAGATATGGCCTCATCTGAGGATGAGGGAATAGAAACTTAGATTAAGTGGCTTTCTGGAGCACAGACAGAGGGTAAGTGAATAAGCTAGAAAGCATACCTGAACCCATTTAACTTAACTCAGGTCCTTTATATTATAATATGAAAAAATTTAAGCAGAAGGATGAAACCATGGTATCAGTCCTTGCTATGTACAAAACACTAAACCCAGTCTTTTTTAGGTAAAACCTCCAATATTCACTATAAACCTGCACAGCACCTATCATCCTGATTCTACAGATGAGGAAACTCAGGCATAAATGAAATCTAATTGCTGAGGATAACAAACACTTGGGGTTCACATCCAAATCTGTTAGACTTCTGACATTCTTTCAGCAAATACGGCTCTGACTTTGTCAATTCAAAGAGGTTGGGCTTCGATCAATAGAACACACACGTTTTGCCTTTGCTTTTGACACAGTCAAACCTCATTAGTTCGTACCTGCTGTTTTGGCATCTGGGATAATTTAGAGTTGAGCCAACTTTGTACTCTTTTGCAACAACAAGTTTGTTAAGCAAATAAATGGTATAAATGAGTTGCTGGTGGGAATACTTTGGACTACTTAGGAAAACAAGCTTCATTTGGGGCCTGTAACAGTGGCCAGAATACTTTTTTTACATACTGTGGATCCTCCACAAATGTGGAAGACGTAAATTTCCAGGAATACTCTACCTCTTAACAATGGCGTGTTAATTGCAAACAATGTTTATTTATTCACTACACCGGCTCCATAAGGATTACACACCAGGGAAGCCCATGTTGGCCTTGCATATGTTCGAGAGGCTGTTACATACTTAAATGACACTATACTGACAATTCTTTAAAGCTTTGATTTCATAAATCACAATTTTCCCACAGTTGTACCTGTCTTCCCTCCACAGCAGTACTAAACAAGGACAATGCAACACTCTAGAAGTTCATAGGACATAGAGAAGGAAAAAAAAAAATTACCTATTCCAGTTTCCACCCCCACCTGCCCCGTTCCTCTTTTGGCCCAGGTGTCAGAGCAGGGCTACTCGTGTTTAGAAGTTGGTGCGTTTGATTTGCAGAAGCGGGTGACTTTACTGGCTCCCGCTTGTCTGGCTTTATCAAATGCCCCTAGAGCTTTGAAATTTATCTCTGGCAACCTGGCCTTCAGGTTTATCTTGAGGAGTAAAAACTTAGCCAATCCAAGGGGATGTATCACAATAAAGGATAGAGCTGAAGGTGGTCTGCTTATTTTCCTCTTGTGGCCAAGGCACTTAATCCGGGAAAATCCCATTTGGAGTGTATTTTTATTTTCTTTATTTATCTGTTTACTTAGGCCTCTTTGGCTTGGTCTGCAAAGATGGTCATCCTTGCCTGCCCTTAGGTTTTTGTGCCACTTGTGGTTCCTTTTCCCTGAGCCTGAGAAGCCCATCTTCCTGGCTCAGCTCATGCCTGTTATGAGGTCTCATTACGTTTCTAGAACTTCTATCCTCTTACTGTGGACTCTGGATACCAAGGGAGCAGTATTAGTACCCAAAATGTGGAATATGTGTGTACATGTGTGTATGTGTGTGTGCATATGTGTGTACATGTATGCATATGTGTATTAATGTGTGTGTGTGTTTATGTTTAAGGTCTAGGTTTCTGCCGAGGATGAGGGGACACATTTCCAGACAACTCCCTCTGCATCCACATCATGAACCCGTTTGTGCACTGGGGTGGGCTGTGGTGGGATGACAGGGCAGGTTGCGGGGTGGAGGGTGGACTAGTATTCCCACTGGAAGCATGCCTTCACACAGACACAGAGGTCAGGAAGATACGCCTATGGAGATGGCACATCCCACTGTTGGCAGTCTGTCTCCCTTCAGAGAAGAGCTGGTATTACCTCTTCTGCCTGTCTCAGTTCTGCACAAAGATGCTGAGTATGTTGAGAAGCCACTTTTATGTCTTTGTCATATGGGGGAATATGATACCAAAGGTTTCAAATTTAATTAGTAATTATTTCTTATTCTCTTAGCATCCTCCAAGCCAAAAATACCACGTTGATGAGATTTTTCAACATGAAGTGTCAAGAGTTCAAACCTCAAGACAACACAAAGCACTGACCTCAGGATAACAGCCTCAAAGCCACCCTTACTTCTCTTCTCTTCCTTTCTTTGATCATGAAGGCTACCCCACTCCCCGGGACAGCATCCCAATGCTGATCTCTCCCTACCCATCCTTCAAGACCCAGCTCAGGAAGTCTTTACCAGAAACCAGAACCTCTCTTTTAATCCTGACTGTCCCCAACTCTTCTTCTCTGAAATGTGTCTGGTACTCCTCAAACTTCTTACCACATGTGAATTCTCCCTAGCTTCTCCTGTCATCTCTCACATCATCATGTCTCACTCGGGTATAACTTCTGGATTAGCATTCAATCCACCATATTCTCTCATTGAAATTAATAATTGAAAGTCACTTTATACAAGAAGTGTTACTTTTGTTTTTAGTGAAATAGGTAGCAAGAATTCTGCGTTAGAAGAGAGAACAAATTCATAGTGCCCCAAATTGATTAAATACTTAAGAAATGTCAGACATGACATGAAAGGCTTTTTGCAAGCAAGCGCACATCCATCTCTCCATGCAGTGTAAGTGGTAGACTCATTGCGTCCTCATACTACACATGCAAGAACCAAAGTCTGGATGGGGCCAATCACTCTAAGGTCATTCCCCCAAGAACCTCAGGAACGGACTCCACATCAGTGTGTCTAACTTGAGAACCCAAGAACCTAACCCTTTGGCAATACTAGTTCTTCAAACGTCTCTCTCATCCTGAGCGAAATGTATCCTGAGAGAAATGTCATAGGTAGACATTACAGGAAATTGCTTTTTATTCATTCTTCAGTACATGCACTCAGTAGCTATTCAATTAATATTTTTAATATCCATCTTTTATGCATTAGAATGTCTAAGGAAGTATACATTCACTCTGCAGATTTGTTTTGAGTGTCAGAATATGCCAGGTACTGGGACTTAGATTTCTTTGGTGATTTAAAGAAAGAACTCCAGATATCTCCTTTGTTTCTTAATAGTCATCCCTAGAAGGTGCTCTCCTACCCCAAATCTTTCATACATTCCACATGGTGGCCATGTTAGAAAGATTCCTGCACAGAAATTTTTGCTTATTTCTCTGATGCTGACTGGGAGCTGATTCCTCCCACCCTATCTCAGACTTTAATTATGAATCTGAAATGTCAAACTTAGAAGAGAATTTAAGAAATGAATCAATGACAACGGCGGGAAAGAGAACATATTGCCACCATAATGTCTTTGGAGATAGGATACTTTTTGTTCTAAAGAGAGGATCCCAGCCAGAGAGACACATACCCAGCAAATGCCTTTGTCATCAGAGGACCCACTGCCAAAAAAGACTAAGTATTTTTTCCTTCCCTGTTGTCTTGGTCAGGCAGCACTCACCTACCCAGGGAGAGAATCACCTTAAATATTTAGAGGGCATATTCTATGTCTTGCAGTAACTATGTCCTAAATGGGAGAGGAATTTTCTTCCCTACCTCTTATGCTGGATTGTAAGAGGTAGTCTTTTCCCAAGAATTGAGGTGTAGCTACATCATCAGAGTCGTGGAGCTTTCTCTTTTAGAGAGAGGTGCTCATGACATACAGAAGACCCTGGCTGTGTAACAACACGCACCGGTCACCAATTACGTCTGTCATAGCCCCCACCGTGCCTCACTCATGCATATGCATACGTTCTGTGCATTCTGAATTTGTAGCCAGGTGGCTTCACTCTCAACACAACCCCTTCTAATTGACTGGGGTGAACTGTCATTGTCCATTAAACCAAAGGGCCCATCATCATCATTAATTAATATCCCCTTCCCAGAGGAGGGAGGATATTGCCCAAAGCTGTCAGACTCTGTATCATCATCCTCTCCAGATGGATATACTAGAAACCACATGTCTCAGACACACTCATCACAGCTCTTTTGCTCCGGCCACCATCAGGCCTGCTGTCTTCTGTGACCTGCTCCACATGATGCCACTGGAGAATTTGTGCTCCTCAGGAATGACAGAATTTTAGGACACTTGTTTCTAGGATTCTCTTGCATGAACACATCCACCAGGCAAAATTGGGAGTTTCAGGATAACACAGGCCGAATGTGCTTAAACTGCAGGCTCGGGACTTGGTTCAGTAAATGGTGAACAGGTCCAAAGCCATCATCTGCTGATTCTGTTTATGTTGGCTTTTTCCCAGACCATTTTCTTCTTCCCGTCTGATCTTTTCTGTAGGTAGGTATAGTCTAATATGATTTATGCTGCTCTCTAATGGGCTTCTATCTTATGGTTACTACTTGGCCACAATCAAATAGAAGCCTGAATGCTGATCTTTCTAGAAACACACAACAGTTTCCAGTTAAAAGACTGCACACTCTAGAATGCAGATCCTAATCCTGACACTTATTAGCTTTGTAATCTTATAAAAAATGATTGCATTTTCTCTGCCTCCATTTACTTATAAACAAGAGTGATGATTACAGTCCCTGTGTCATAAAGTTAATATATAGATTGAATGAGATAATTTAAAAGATTCTTTATAAAGTGTCTAAATGGTATCTCAGATATTACCTACTTACTGTGATCTTTCATCAACAAAAATCACTACCCAGCATTTTTGCTCTGAGGCCAGCTTTCCTGGCTCATATCTTGACTCTTCATGAATGGTGTCCATGGCAATGGTCACCTCACATTGAGGGGAATTTTTGGTATTTCAATAACTAAACCATGTAAGATAGGGCCCCAACACTTTGTCCCCAACATTTCCCTATCTCAACACATACATACACATGGTTCTGGTGTAGAGAGAACCGCATTTGTTGTAAGGTTCCAGGGAAAGAGTGAATAAAGTGATTATTTTCAATGAAAACTGTGCCTCCCTCTGCATTTCCCACACAGACTCACCAACAATACGTATGCCTGATACACAGACTCATCATACAGTCATATTACACAGTTGATATCTGCTAACATAATTTAAAAAGCACATGAGAACAGCAGGTGATTAGCATGTAGAAGCCAAGAATGCATGTCATCTTCCTCTGTCACCCCCCAAATGTGAGCAGACGTGCATTCTATATATTCTATCTCTGTCACTCCCATCTGGCATATTGCTCATCTCTTCTCCTTATTAATTCATTTATGGATTTTCTTACTTCTCATTTATCTCTAACCACTCATCATTCATTGCCATTCTACTGGGAAATTCATGCTGGATGGTTTTCAGCTTCCAGCTAGGCAGAACAATCAGCTTTAAGGAACACATGTGCCAGGTTCCGTGTCAGCCAATATTCTTTCTATCTAGGTAATCAGCCTATACGGCATTACTGTTCTGATCACATCAATTTCAAATCAAGTTGCTGTGAACTGCCAGGTTAATAAAACAAAGCCTCTTCTTCCCCCAGCCCCAGGATGCAGAACACCTTTACATAATGTAGTCCCACCACCGTTCAAAGTGAGGATAATAAGAGCCAGCAGCTTCCCTACAGACGGTCAACCAACCGAAAGGAGAGATGCAAAGGGAAAACATAAAGGTTACCAAAAAATGGCTGGCCATGTTCAGAGTCCCTCTGGTTCCTCTTCTCAGTCCCTGCCTGTTAGTAATTTTCGATTTCAGAAAACCATTCATGGAAACAGTTGCAAATAACAGGACATGACAAAGTCATTTGTGTTCAAATCTGTCATCTTTTCCATCATCAAGGGACTAATTAAAATGTTCTCCATTTTGGCAGAAAATAAAATTAACCAGAGAAACTATTCCACATGGATTTAAAAAGAGGGAGAAGGTCATCAGGAAGGAAAAACACCACCTGAAAATCAGAAAATGTTTTCAAGAGAGCAGGGACAGATCCGAGGCCAGAGAGGCCAACTGTCTGATTACTGTGGGACAGCTGAGTAGATTTCACACTCTCAAAGCAAGATGTTTCCACTGTAAACACTGGATCAAAGCAAGAAAATGTGTGGTATTTCAACAAAACACACTTAGTGTTTACATGTTTATATGACATTTACAAAAGAGGACCGAAATGTGGCAATTTACATTTGTTTATAAGAAAAGGTTCAGATGGTAACGAATCTGCCTGCAATGCAGGATTCAATCCCGGGTTCAATCCCTGGTTGGGAAGATTCCCTGGAGAAGGAAATGGCAACCCACTCCAGTATTCTTATCTGGGAAATCCCATGGACAGAGGAGCCTGGAGGACTATAGTCTATGGGGTCACACACTCTGAGAAGAGTCAGACATGACTGAGCATGCATGCACGGCATAAGAATACAACTTTGGTGATAAAGGATGGCATGTGGCCTTGCTAACTGCAATACAGGAGGAAGTAGAGATCCTGGACAGTGGAAGTACATTGGGCATTTAAATAATGTGGGTTGGTTTTAAGATTATAAGACTAGAACATTGTTTTCAGGCTTAAACTCACTGGAATGTAATATTTATTATACTATCTATAATCTGCTGAGTATTGCTATATTTCAGGCACTGTTCACAGTACTTTAAGAAGATTAGCTTATTTCATCCTCAAAGAAATCCTATCAAGGAGATATTACCTTTATGCCCTTATTTTAAACAAGGAGACTAAGGTTCAAAAATTGTTGGATTTATCTCACGGAGATATATTTGTGGCATGGCCAGGATTTAAACCCAGCCTGCTTGACTCCACAATTTACACCCTAAATCACAATTTTATCCAACATGAATTTGAAAGTAAATCACTAGAATATGTAAATGTTTTCCAGAATACATGTTCAGTTTGAGGCTGAGATATATGATACTATATTTGTCTGGAACATGGGCAGGAAATGAAGTGGAAGAAATTTGTGACTGCATAAAAAGTTTGCAGGGTATTTTCCTAAATATATACACACAAACTATGTCCTGTGTTAGTCTACTGTAATTTCCATTACAAATACTTGAGCTCTGAGTTGTGCTTACAGTTTGCTAACATGCCTTTATACATACAGAGAAGTTCAGATACTAGAAGAAAACTCCCCAAAATACCTAAAGATGAAGGAATATAAAGAGCATTAAAAGAATTCCAATGATAGGTTTAAGTTTCTTAAGTGAAATTGGTTTCTTTCTTTGACATAACTGGATATGAATCCCTTTCTACTCATCACACAAACAACTTATATTCTCTGAGCTTATCCTCAACCAAATGGCAGTATTGTGACTGGACATATTTAAATCAGTTTTATAACTATTTTTCAATAACATATAAGTAGATGTTTGCACTTCCCAAATTCCAAATACGTTTTGTAATGGCTCATTATAACCCACTATGAATCCTTCACAGCACAAGACTGGCAAATGGATAAAATCCGTCCCCAAATAGCAGCTTTCTTTTACCTGAATCTACTTTAAACAGCCAGTAAAGTGTTGGTGTTTGTCATGAAAGCTAACTGAGCCAACACGTGACTTTATTTTGAACCTGGTCTTTCTGAGAAAAAAGGGTCAGAGTTCTCTTAAGGAAATCTGGTAAACTAGCTTTTTGGTTTCTCCTCTTCAGCCCCCTTTAGGAAAAGAAAGACATATGAATCTTATCTCATACATTGGACCCCTGAGAAGACGACAGTCAGCCTGTAGAGGTTATGTGGTCAAGAAAGGTCTTCAAGTCCAAGTGAGTGTCTTCTTTTTTCCCCCAATATTTAGCTACAATAATTTTCAAGTTTTATTTTATATTGGAGCATAGTTGATTAACAATGTTGTGTTAATTTCACAGGTACAGCAAAAAGATTCAGTTACACATTTATGAAGGATGGATCAGGAGTTTGGGATTGACAGGTACACACTGCTATATTCTATATTTAAAATAGGTAACAAGCAAGGATATACTATAAGCACAGAGAACTCTGCTCAATATTCTGCATGAATTACATGGGGAAAGCATTTGTCAAGGGAGTGTGTTCTGATGCAATGCAAAGACGTTCCCTTAGTTCTTTCTTTAGAGACCTAAGAGAGCCCTGCCGGTCACTTTGCTCCACCCCTGACATCTATTAGTCCTTTAAGACTATTTTCAAACTTCATACTAGGCCCACTCTTATTCAAACCTTTTAATTACCTGACTGCTTCCCCAGACACTTTCCAAGTCCTCTGGACTTGGTCAACGAAGAATCTCTCCTAGAGATGTCTTGTGAATTATAAATTAACCAATATAAATGTTCTGCAATCCCCTCTCTCTCCCAAACAGACCGAGGCCACGTAAGGAGCTGGTCATTAAAATGACTGAGGGAAGGGCCAACCCGTGGCATTCGACGGCCGGTCAAAGCACCGCAGTGGCTGAAAGCCACACAGGCCTTGTGACATACCTCATAGAGGTCGATCATGACGTTGCCCTCAGGCCCTCTGCTGCTCTGGACATTCTCTAAGGCCAGGGTGAAGTAGACTCCACGTGTGTCTGAGATGTAGAGGTTGTACGTGTCATTCTGGTTCCACTCCTGGACCGCTGCGAACACCTGGTTCTCATCGGTGCTGATGACATGCATGTCCTGAGGAAAGACACCGGGAAGGGGAGAGGAAGAACATTTTATACGTGCCCCTGGCATGTGTCCACAGAATGTGAAGACGAGGAACACCAGGACAGGCACGTAGGTAGTGTGAGGGAGGATAGAGATTTTCCTTTTGTGTATCTGCGAAATAATAATTAGTTGAGCGTTAGTCACCTATTTCCTTTGTCACTTACAAGGTAAGGTCATCAGAAAATAAGACAGAGAGAGGCTTGGGAGCTCAGTTACAATTTAATTGCCTCATTAGATAATTTGAAGGATAATTTCTCAAATATGTATGACTTTGGAGAATCAGGCATCCTGATAAATTTGCAAAACACAGAGTACCTGCTCAGAAGGCACACACAGGACAGAAAGAGGGACAGAGAGAAAACAGACAAGCTTTGCATCTCTCATTGTGGTCCATGGAGCAGCAGCTTGACCATCACCGGTAAGACCGTTAGACACACAGAACCTCAGGCCTCACCTGTCAAATAGAAACCTGTATTTTAATAAGATCCATGGATGGATAATATATACATTCAAGTTTGAGAAGCACTTTCCTAAGGCTCAGCAAGCCTTAGAAGTCCCAGAGGAAAAATGTTTACCTGAGACCCCAGCGTACTAACCTTCAGGTTAATGAGCATTCTAGGTCTCAGCTTATCTAAACCTGTACCCTGAGAAGTTCATCAGGAAACCTTAAATAAAGGAGGGAAGAAACATTCTGCATAATTGATGATGTTTTCAGACTCTGCTTGTCCTAGAAGATAGAAACAAGGCCGAGGTAATGAGAGGCAGTGAGCAGAACCCCTGGGGTGGGGATTCTGACTCCTTTCTCCCCGACTTCTGATCCCAGAGGAGTAGGTGTTCAGGGGGAGACTGACACAGACCAGGGCTTGCTGTCTCAGACCAAGGCCTGCCGTCTCCCTCAAGGATGCCAGCTCATTGCCCTCAGCAACCTTTCCCCCTTCATCCAAGGTGGTACACATCGGTATCACTTTAAAAACCAAAAATCAAAATAAAACAAAACAAAAACAGAATTTACACATAAGCCTAAAGGCAGAAGAACAGCCTGAAATGATCCTTGGCCTTTGTGTAGCTCAGGGCTCAGATTCTCCAAGAGGAATCATCCATTCTCCTCGAAAGGCTTCAGGAGATCTGTCAGTCTTGCTTGACAACAACTCCAATTCTACCTAACTTCTAAATTTCTCATTGCAACCTCTGCCCGTATTCTCTCAATCCATCAGTCAGCAATTCAGCTTCAAGTCTGCTTTAGACACAGAGGAACGAGTCTCTCATTCCTCTTTCAAGTTGATCTTAGTGAACTCACGTGATTCTAGAAGGAAGGAGTCCTTACTCAAAGGGTTTCGTGTTCCTGAGCCCTTCTCAGACCTTACTGCCATACTGATTACAATTTTATAGAAACAATCCAGAGTCAGGAGCCCACCGATGAATCCTGCCCATGGATCCAAGGTGGTTGATAATGCAAAGTGAGGTTTGGTATAAAAGTTGCCCAATGTATGACTTTACTTATGTACATTTTATTTTTCTTATGTACATTTCTCCTGGCAACGGTAGCTTGATATTCTTTGAAAAACATTCTCATCCCTCTCAGACAAATTTCCCTCTATCCTCCGTCTTTGCTACTTTCTCCCACCCTCAGCACCAGAAGTGATCTTGCAGGCCTAGCATTCAGGGAACACTGATTGGATTGGCAATGGACATTCCACCCAAGCAAACTCAGTAAGACATGATTCTAGAATGACTGTGAATTACTACAGAGAGAGAGAAATTATATTTTCCTGTTAGTTTGCAAGCAGTCAGAATAAAAAATAAAATCTAGATCTGTTTGAGACATATCTTGCAGGTAGAGGATAAGCCAATCCAGAAAAAAAAAAAAGTAGGTTCAAGAGGTAAAGAGAGAGAGTTCAAATTCTGTGACACCCTTGGAGTCTCTGAATGTGGATACCTAAGAAGTCTGGCCACGTGTGAACTTTTTAGAGAGGACAGTAAAGCAAAATGATTGAAAGATCGGTCTTTAAATAAAGCTAAGTTCAAATCCTAGCTCTGAAATTTAGCTATGTGAACAGAACTTTGTGCCTCAGAATTTCTACCTGCAAACTAGAGATAATAGTATGCCCTTCATGGAGCTGAAAGGATTAAATCAGTTAGTAAGTATTAAGCATTTAACAAACAGTGCCCCGGAACCATACATGCTAGCTAGTTTTAGTTACACAAACCCTAAATCTCCTTTGTTGATTAAGCCAGATTGATTTGGCCTTTCTGTTCATTGCAAATATTAGGGTATTGAAATATTATATTTATATATATTATATATACACTAACACACTAATAAAGAAGTGGTTTATCCACATGTTGTTGTTTTTTCTCCTAATGGAAGCAATTAACTGTGGAAATTAGCCCAAGGGTCATTCATCCATGGAGGGCCAATGGTTCCCCACTTCCTACAAGACAAATATCAACATCCTTACCCTAGCATTTAGAACCCTTAAACAAATACTCCCAATTCATGTTTCCTTCCTTGTCAGCGGGGTGTAGCATCATCCCTGAGTTCAAGCTAAAATATTTCAGCACTAACCCAAACGTCACATAACTAATTCCCACCTCTGTGTCTTTGGAGTGAATCAGTGCCCTCATGAACCTCCGAGGCCCCGGCTACAAATAGACGATGCATTAAACAATCTTAGGGGCCAGAGTAAATCATCTATATTATCCCAGCCCACTTAAACTTGTCTTTGGTAGATGTGGAAGAGAAAACATGGATACTTTTAAGTGTTTAAGCCATTTTGAGAACTATTCACAGAACTATGGCTGATTCATGTTGATGTATGGCAGAAACCAACACGACATTGTAAAGCAATTATCCTTTAATTAAAAATCAATTAATTAAAAACCAACAGATTAAATGGTCATCACCAGATAAGGGCCAAAGACAGATCTCTTTCTCTAAATATAATCTAATTTTATTGAATAGACTGTTTAAAAATGACAGGTGCCATTGGTCTTAAATATTTTAATTGAAACCTATGACACATTTAAATGCCATCTTTCCTTTTCTTGCCTACATCCACTTATATCAGGAAAACATGCTATTTCTCCCCAAATGGCACTTCATGTTGAAATCTCGTACTGAGACACAAAATTTTAGACCAAGAAGTGAACTCTGAGATCTTTTAGAGCATTTCTCAATGTCCGTTCCATAAGACATCAATATTGTTGGATTTTAATAGTTTTTCTTTTTTAATGGATCCCTTTGTAAAATGTTTTGATGAATGCAAATTATACAGCTTTCTTGCTCACAGGACACCCTAGAACCTTTAAATACTGGTGAGCTTCTGTTAGTCTCCACACAAGGAGCATGGAATGGAGTTTGTTTCCTTTTTTAAACTTTCGATCATAAAACCAAATTTTCATGAAGCATCTCTAAAGGCATTTTATTGAGTAGCACATTTGAGAAAATATTATTGTGAATCTAAGCTCTGTATTTAAAAAAATGTAAAAAAAAAAAAGAAGAAGAAAAAAAAAAACAGAGAAATTGATAAACCAGCTCAAGGTTCAGAGCAGGTGAGTGACAGATCTAGGTCTGGAATTAGGGTCTCTCGCTGTGAATCAAACAGCCTTTTCATCACCCACACCCCAGTTCACATCGATCTTCTCCAACACAGACAACTAGATCCATACTAATAATAATATTACCTTGCTTTTATAGAGTATCTGTCCTCCAAAATGCTCAAAGCACTTTCATATGTATTGCCTCATTTATCTCACTTGAGTAGCTCAGAATGAGCTCCAAGCTTGGTAAGGGAGGAAAATGGTCACTAACTCTCCCTTTCTGCTGGGCCTCATGCTCTTAATAGTAACAGCAATGTTAAAATCTCCCTGCTTTCCGATCATCTTTGCCATTGTATTATTATTATTTTTTAATACAGCTCAGGTTAACCTCAGTCTTTTCAGAGCTGATGCAATGGAAGGGGATGACTAAAGAAAATTTGAGCATGGAAGCGCTGGCTTTTATCTCCGTTCTTTCAGTGAGCATGGAGCTTTGCTCCTTTCCTGCTGCAGCAGGAAAAGGTTTGATAGCAGGTCATGAAACATATGCAGGTTTGCCATGGATCACCCCACCCAAGCTGAGGCTTCTCTTTGAAGGTGTAATGGAATTGTAATGAGGCATCTCTTTGTCTTAAATAATAAACACCTACTTGGACCTAATAATACATTCATTAGCTGTAGTGGCTCTGATTTTTCTGGGAACAAGCTAAATTAATCACTGCATTCTATCCTCAGACCTCAGATGAGGCTGAGTAATGGAAAACGCTCATCTGAGAAGTGGGGTGGGGTGGGGGGGTACAGATAGCCGATTCAGGCTCAAAGTAAAACTTCTCTTTCCAGATTGGCACGATACCACTGGGAGTGATCATCCACAGTGATTGGTGTGATGGCTATGAAAAAGCAATGCAAAGTATGCATTTCCTAACACTCCAGTCAAGGGACCAAAGTGATTTCTTTGATTTTAAACTACCATTTCTGAGACAACTTAAATCAATGGGACTTTTTCTTTGGAGGCTACTCAGTGTATAAAAATCTGGGGGGTGGGCGGTGCTGCTCCCTTTTAGTTATAGAATCTATTAATTTATTTTGAGAGTAGAAGGGTATAACACAAGGAATGCTGCTCTGGGAGTCCAGAGACTTGTATTTTAGCCTTGATTCTGCAGCAAGTAGCATTTAGTTTAGCTGAAACTTATTCCACTCACAAAGTATCTTCCCAAGAGGAAGTAAGCATGAGATGAGAGGCTCAGATATGCTGTTTCCTGATTTGGTCCCAATTCCCACATGCCTTTTGAACAGAAGCATCTCACTGCATTGAGTGTATTCTTGTTTTTAAAGGTGTAAATCTTGCAAGCCAACTACTTCATTTGTTGGTCAATCAAAGTCAGAAACTTATTTCAGTGCTCAGGGGAAACAAAACAAAACAAATACAACCACCAGCTCTGTTGAACTTACCAAGAAAACATGATCATCTCCCTCATGGAGCTCCCTAAAAGATTACCAAGGGAAATTTTAACAACACTAAATGTTTCTTTTACTGACTTTACCCAATTCTCATCTAAGGCACAGCTCCAATGTTGTGTTTGTCTTTATGTAAAATAGTTCAAGCTAAATCACGAGTGAGGAGCATTTAAACATATACAGGCACAGGCATACAGTTCTGGGCAATTACCACTGTTATTAATCTCTTAGCAGCTGAAAATAGGAACTACTCACCTGGAAATAGTTTTTTGAAGTTAACAGCATAATTTAATGTGTGTAATTATCTCTAATGGGCTGAAGTTTACAGCTCACCTTTCACTACGCTAGGGTTAGGGGCAGAGTGACGGCCAAGAAGGAGGATTCTGCCTGGAGAAGCCACTGGCTCTCCTGGGAGAGAAGACCTGCAGTGGCCTTGTGCTGGATCTATCACAGGGTCCCTGGGCAGGAAGCTGGTACTGGTCCAAGAGAGCATATTACAAACTCAGCGATAGAAACACAAGACAAAGAGTCATGAAAATACAATTGAAAAGAAGTCATTGATGCTCCTTGTTCAACCAAAGATTTCAAAGCGGAGCTGCATTTAAACCTACACCCTCCCCTTCTTATAGCCACATACATCTCCCTTGTTTCATGATCAACACACCCACCTGTCAGAATGGCTATCATCAAAAAGTCTACAAAGGATTAGCAAGGATACAGAGAAAAGAGAGCCCTAGTATACTGTTGGTGGGAATGTAAATTGGTGCAGTCACTGTGAAGAATGGTATGGCGGTTCCTCAAAAAACTAAAAAATAGAACTACCATATGATCCACCAATTTCACTGCTGGGTATATAGTCAAAGAAAACAAAACACTAATTAAAAAGGGCAAATGCACCCAAATATGTGTGTGTGTGTGTGTGTGTGTGTACATGCATGTGTGTACACATATATGTCCCATTATATGTATCAATATACAATGGAATATTACTCAGCCATAAAAATGAGTGAAATCTTGCCGTTTGTGACAAGGGTGGACCAAGAGAGAATTATGCTTATGAAATAAGTTAGAGAAAGGCACATTTTCTGTTATAGTTTATATGTGGAATCTAAAAAAATAAAGCAAACAAATGTATGTAACAAAAGAGAGGCAGACTCACAGACATAGAGAATAAAATAGTGGTTACCAGTGGGGAAAGGGAATGGTAGAGGGGATAGATAAAGGCATGAGATTAAGAGACATAAACTACTATGTATAAAATAAATAAGGGTATATTATACAGTACAAGAAAATATAGCCATCATTTTGTAACAACTTTAAATGGAGTATATAACCTAGAAAAAAAAATTGACTCACTATGTTATACAACTGAAGCTAATAAAATATTGTAAATAAACTATACTTTAATACATTTTTTTTAATGAAGACACATTTCAGTGATTGTTGCTGGAAAGAAGGGCACGGTGCATTAACAATTTATGACCACTTAAAATACATCCCAGTGGCAACAAGACCGCAAATCCACAACTTTGAGCGCCTGAGTAAGTCTCACTTCCACTAGGTGGCGCTCCGTATTAACACAGTTCTTCAGGGTTTCTGGAGAGAAAGCCTGGGGATGTTAGCTGTTGGGAGTCTCTTCGCTGCCTCTGTTTTCAAAGGAATACGTTTTGGGGAAAGTTTAAAAAATTAGCTGTGCCGCTGAACCCTAAAGACAACTAGTCTCATAAGTTCCACTGGGAGGGAAAGCAAAGGTCAGAAGCTGTATCACTGTATCTGTGATACAGTGGCTGTATCACTTCGTAAATAATAACAACAGATCAGAATATATATGTATCATACCTGTTGCTCTGATATACCATGTGTCCAAAGCATAGTTTCTGTTTTGCTAAAAACCAATACATACCACTTGACAAGCAAAAGCAAATCAGTTATCAGCTTACTCAGATGTCCCTGTAGTAAGGATTCCAAAGAATCAGAGCAAGAGAGAGGAAAAGAGGGGTATGCAAGGGAGGGATCACTGAGACAGAAAGGAAGAAACTGAGATTGGCAAAAAAGAATGTAAGTGAATCTGAGAAATGGAGATGGGGGATTAAAAAAAAATAATAACTACAAGAGACTGAAAGGGTCCTTGGGAAAAAGAGTAGAAATAGAGAAGGTGATTCAGGCCATACCTTGGGCAAAGCATACTTGGGGAGCTTCATCTGGGCAAACGCATTCCTTCGGTAGGACACGTAGTAATGTGGCCGTCCCCCTGATGTCAGCTGCAACGTGAACACAAAGGTTGTGAAAGGGGTCACTGCCACAGTTACAGGTCACAGAACAGTCCCTGGGCAGAAGGGGTAGCTACCAACACAACAGGCGAGTGACTACCATGGGCAAGCGGAAAGCACTGGTGCTCCGTTTCAAAACAACTCGGTCTACGTGAGTTGGTCAGAGCCCCAAACTGAACCCCCTTAACAGAAATACAATTCTTCGACTTGCCCTGTGGCTCAGAAGTCAGGAAAGAACTTCGGTTACTTTTCTTTTAACTGACACAAGCCTGAGGGTATATTGGATCAGAGCCCCTCAGCAGCCCACCTCTCCCTAGCCCCAAGACCGTGACCACACAAGCAGATCCTTGTGCCATACCAAAAGGGAACGGGCCAGGTCACACAGTGGCAGGACCGGAGCCCCCAATCTGGGCACTGAATTCCAGTTTCATGCAGTCACACCATTGGCTGTGCGCCTGTCCCACACACAGCAGTGCTGCTGACATGATGGATGGAAGGCCAAGCCAGGATCATGGTTCTAAATCATTCTCGATCTCTCCCTCCCAGAAGAAAATGGTGAGCTACTGCCCCAGGTCCGCCCAGGATGTACAGCCCAAAGAGCCCTGTGGGTCTGAGGGAGGGGGAGGAGTGGTGTGGTCTCCCTCAGCTGAGCACCATGAGGTGTGGGGGGTCAGGGGTGCACTGCCAAACTCTCCCTTAATCCCCCTTTAATAAGATATCATTGACACATAACATATGCAGGTTTAAAGTGTACAATATGATGATTTGATGCATATATATTATGAAATGTTTACCACATATAAGGTTAGCAATCACCTTCATCTTTTCATTTAATTAAGATTATGTGTGTGTGTCTCTGTGTGTATGTTGATAACATTTCAGACTTATTCTCTTAATAATTTTCAAGTATATAATACAATATAGCCACCATGCTGTATACTACATCGCCAGAACTTATAGCTAGACATGTGTACCCTTTGACCAGCATCTCCCCATTTCCCTAGCCTCTGAAAACCACCATTTCACTCTCAGTTTCTCTGGATTTCTGTTGCCACTCCTAACTCATATAAACACCTGGAGTTTGAAGTCAGTTGCTTTGCATACTCAGAATGTCAACAAATGCTCTGGGTGAATTTTCATCAGACACATAAAAATGTGACTGGAAAGTTAACATATTCACCATGATGTGGCCAGCTCTCTTTTAGTCCTAGCAATGGGTTATATATTCATAGTGGCCTGGGTAAAAATATATATAAAACTCTAAAGGCACACTTGATTTTCATTTGTAAGTCATATATGTGGATTATAAACTGTTAATAGAAAACATGAAAGGTCCCTGGAAGCGACACTGATGGAGAAATGAATTATATATAGAAGCAATATGGGTAACCATTTTCCATTTTAATGTCACTTGATAATTTGATGCTGAAGTTATCAGAGTTCTCATTACTCATTTTCCTGAAGAAAAAAGGAAGTGTGTGTGTGTGTGTGTAATGTGAAATAGTTTAAAAGTACATAAGGAATTTGACCATTTGCTTTTCAATATATGGGATCAAATATTCTAAATTATAATTTCTTGCCCAGGTAAATATAGTAGTGTCTAGAATGTCTCAATCATAGTGAAATTGCATGTATGTATTTTATATATATATATATATATATATATATATATATATATGTATGTATGTATATACATATATAAACTATTTAGCAATAGTACCTTTGTCAATTTTAACATGAAAAGCAACAACTGAGTTTTTAAGTGCTTCGTCCAAACAAGTTTAAAGTTTTATTAACTGCAAAAAGAAACAAAGGATACTTGTTCCTTCTCTCTTCTAATTGCTCCTGAACCCTGTTTCTCAAATTGTTCTCCACTCTCTCTGGAGGTGAAAAACCCGCTTGAATGTCTCATCTAAATTCTCTTGATCCTAATCACAGCAGTGCCTGACAATAATGGCTGATTACTGGCTCTGCCTCCCACCACCTCCAGCCACCCCACAGCTGGTTACCACCTGGCTCCCTATTTTTAAGGCAGGTTCTGAAGAGGAGGCTTGTTGGCTGACTGCTCTAGGAAGAGACGGACATATCTGCTCAGTCCTATTGACGACTGAAGGGAGCCTCTTTGGAATGCAGGTGATGTAACGAGGATGAATGCAATGTCAATAGACATTGACATTCAGAGCAACATCCCCAGGACCCCGTTTTGACACATCCTTCAGACACTGCCCCAAGGAAGTGAAACAGGAGGAAAGAGGGCACAACCTTTAAAAGAATGACACGTCATAGGACATGACAAAGACTGATTAGAACCAACTGGGTCCAAGATGGAGGGAAGATTCTGTTTTCAAGGCACCGTGAGTCACGTTATACACTCACTGTAATACATTAGCACGCGAAAAGACACATCAACCAGCGCCACGACAGTTCCAAGGGCAACCATGAAAAGCCAAAAAGTGGGTGGTGGCCCAATTCCTGGAAATGCCTGCCTCTTCCCCCAAATAATTGGAATAATCCTCCCTCTGATTAGCTTATGAAATTACCCAGGCTGCAAAAACTAACTGTGCCGTACTTCTAAACTCTCATGCACCCTCTGAGATGGCCCACATTCTGTCTGTGGACTGTGTTTCTCTCCAAATACATCCACTTCTTACCAATTACTTTATCTCTGAATTCTTTCACTAAGAAGCAATAACTTCAAATTCACAGGCAATAGAAGGAATTGCTATTCTGTTAGTATAGAAGCTTCAACTTGGTAATGTTCCTTTTGTTAAAAAAAAGAATGCCTTTGCTTCTTTCTCTTGTTCTTCAGGGAGGGCAAGCAGGTGAAGGGGCTGCATTAGAAGCAGGGAAGGGAAATGTCTTTGAGACAATCAGCGGAAGCAGATCTTTCATACCTGAACAAACACGTAATCATCCTGGACAATCAGAGAGTCTGGGTCGATGTAGCCTGGGAAAGGTTTATTTCTGTTGGCCTCTGTGCAGTTCTGCATTCGGCATGTTAGGTACTGTGAATCTGAAAAAGAAAGAAAAATGGGGGTGGGGTGATACACACACAGCGATAGAGTCAGAGTAGCCATTTTCTGTTTCTCTTGCTATCTACAATTCTTTCAACAAACCTCACGTTCTCTATTAACGACATTACTGTTGTTATTATTATTGTTTAAATTTTCATGATTATTTTACTCACTCGCTATCAACACCACCACCACTATTTCCCAGTGCCTCCACCAACTTTCATCATCCTAGAATACTAAATTCTATTAACTAATATTTTTTCCTTCCAAACCAAAATGAAAAAAAAAAATTCAAAAGCTGGCAATAATACTTGTGCCTTCCTAGTTATTTCTCTGATTAATAGAATTCACCTCCATACTCTGATCTTTGATAAATAGGGAAACACACAAACATACGTGCAATCATTGGTCATCTCATGCTAGAAGTGCACTGGTATAAACAATAAGGCCCTATGTCAAGATAAAGGTTTTTCTTCTATTACTAATTGGAAATAAAACAGAATTGAGAAGAGCTTCCCTACTCAAAAACATTGCTCTCATTTTATAGTTGAGTAAACCAAGGCCCTGCCTCTCACCTGAGACTAGAAGAGAAAGAAAGTGAAAGTGAAGTCCCTCAGTCGTGTCTGACTCTTTGCGACCCCACGGACTGTAGCCCATCAGGCTCCTCTGTCCATGGGATTCTCCAGGCAAGAGTACTGGAGTGGGTTGCCATTTCCTTCGCCAGGGAATCTTCCCGACCCAGGGATCGAACCCGGGTCTCCCGCATTGTAAGCAGACGCTTTACCGTCTGCACTACCAGGAAAGCCCTCACCTGAGACTAGGGCAAGTGATAAACATACCAGTAAAAATGACTCTTAACAGATTTGACCCCTGCTGCTGACAGTATTAATATATTGTACCAGGGAAGCTGTCTCTGTTTTGCAGCCACAGCTGTTCTGCCCTCTCTGCGAATCAGACGTCACTCAGAACTCCCTTTGCAGAACTCCCGAATACATTCAAACCTTCCGTCAGTCCTGCGCCAACCTCCCCTCATGTTTCTCTTTTCTCCGGCTGATTCTTCTAATCTGACCTAAAATATGTTTAGAAATTTGGCCAAATTTCCTACCACTTAAGAGGCTTTACATTTGTATCCCCTCTGTCCTAAAGGCGTCTGCCCAGATTGTTCTCTAAAAAAGGTCTAGATTTCAGCTTACTGTTATTTCTGGGGGTCTCCTATGATGGCTTTTCAATAACACTCCATCCTGTTAATTCCCTTCATGGAACTTATCACAATCTAAGTATGAATCAAATCAGCACATAGTACATCATAAAGAAATATTTTCTGGAACATGCCACCTTACTGGAATATATCTTTTTGAACACAAAAGGAAATTATTTTACCTTTTTTTGATGTTTAATGAATGGGTGAGTTTGATTTTAGGACATACAAAGATGTATGAAGAAATACACTCTTCCAAATGGAGAAATAAGGACATGATTATATACATGAAATGGGGGTAGGCAACTGTACTCTGAGTTGGATATAAGGATTCACTGATGACTTCCCTGAAGGAAATTTCCAGCACTACTTTTACTTAAAGAACCTGGGCAAACCTGTACTCTACAAGCAGGGCCACCAGGGGGCGACATGCACATTTGCTCCAACTGACCAATGGCTGACAGTTGCTTCTACTCTCCCTTCCCCATCTAATTTTTAGGCATTCTTATATTAATAGTTTCATTTTAGGACATAATTCATGATCTTCATCTCTGAAGAGAATTTCTGGGATTCATTTCTTCCCAGAACACTTCTCTTCATGGGACACAAAATCTTTACCTCACCATTCCATACCCTATCAGACCCTTGCAGAGCTTCCAGTTGTCTTCTGCCTTTTAGAAGGCAGCTCAGGATCACAGAAAAGGAGACTGGCATCTATGAGAGCTGGGTTTGAGTTCTGCTGTGGTCACTTCCTGGTTGCATCGCTCAGAGAACACCGCTTCACCTCCCTGCGTCTCATCACTGTCCTTTCTCAAATGAGGATGCCAGTGTCAACTATCTCATAGCTTGGTTCTAAGAATTAACTGAAATAATATATATGCTAAATGTTTTGAAACTCAGAAGTTGTACAAAAACTATAATGTTCCTATTTTTCTCTTCTGCAACCTTTCACAATGATTAGATCATGTTGGGGCACATTGTAGGTACTTTAAAAAACTGAATTTGAGTATTCCAGTTATATTTCACTATTGATTACTATTGGTGACCGGTCCAATACTCATTCCTCCCTACCTCTTTGCCAGAAAAGCCAATATGGACCTGCTGGCTCATCTTTCTCCCATGTCACTCAGAAGCTCTGATATGCAGGGAATAATTCTCTTGGGTCTGTGTTTACTTCAAGTCTTCCTACTCCACCTACCATCATTTGCTTTAGGAGAGGCCTTTTTAACCCAATTCTAGTAAATAAGAAGTTATAAGGGGCTACAGGGAGGCATAGCAGAAGACCTTCTTCTGCCCCCATACAACACTGTGTCAACATGATGTCTGGAAGTTCTCTAGCCTTCCTGTGCATGGAGGAGTCTTACAGTGGAGCTTCCATAATGAATATGCCAAAGAGATGGAAAGGGCCCATTCCCTGATGACATCACTGAGCGTCTGACTGTACTGAACCCAGAGCTGCCCTTTCTCATGCTGCTTGTTACGTGAGATAATGAATGAAAACAATCTGAATTAGAGGTTCTGACTGAGGAAGTCTCGGGCTTCAAATTACAAATACAACTTTCCAATTAGAATTCCTCAGACTGCCACCTCATGAGGATTTCTTGATGAGTACACTGTGCTTGTTTTATTTGTAGTGTTGTCTAATAATTTCTTTCTTAAGACTTCAACTTTCTCTTCAAAGGTCCCTGAACAAACATAAGATGGAAAATATAAAAATAAACTCTTTATAACTTAACTATATGGAAATTATGAATCCGAGGGATCTGGGGAGAAATTAAAAGAATAGGGAAACTAATATTTGCTGTGCATTTATGTGCCAAGTATTCTAAAGCATGTTCACATTCATTTGGTATACTTAATCATCACAATACTATGGCATATAATTTATCAACTGATTTTTGCAGGTAAAGAGAATGAAGCTCCTGGAGATTATAGAAAGGGCAGTATGGATTTTCAAACTGGGTTGGCCAGACTCCAAGTCTGGTTTATTCCCACTACATTGCATGAAAAACCCTGGCAAGTTTGGGGCCAATTTTTGTTAAGTATGTTTTGGCTTCAAATTATCAATGGACAAACCTAGATACAAAAAAAAAAAAAAAAGAGAGAGAGAGAGAAAGAAGAAAGAAAAAACAACTGTATGTTTATGTTTTCATGAGGTAATTTGGCAATAAGGATCAACATCTATTAAAAGCTCTTTTGACTCTGAGTTCATTTCTGAGAATTTGACTTGAGGAAATAATCAATGAACCATGCAAAGATTTCATTACTTTGATATTCATCATAGTGTTGTTAATAATTTAAAAAGGTAAGAGAAAACACAATGGCCAACAGTTGAGGCACAGCTAAACAGATTGTAGAACATGCATAGCTTGTTATGAATCCTTATATGAGGATTTACAGAAATTCTTAATACATTTTATATAATAAAATAGTTACCAACTAATAATGTATCGCTGTTAATTTCTTAGCTTTGAAAAATAGATCATGGTTGTATAAGATGTTCGCATTAAGGGATGCTGGTTAAAGCTTGCACTATGTTGGTAACTTCTCTGTTTATCTAAAATTATTCCAAAATAAAAGTTTTTAAAAAGTAGGTTACCAAAATATGTGCATATGGACATGATTTTGTGCAAGTGGTATATATAGATATCTACATATGCATGTTTGCATGGGGAAAATGAATAATAGATATATACGAGACGTCAACGCTAGTACAGAGGCAGTGCTATGAGAGAAGCAGACAACCAACTGGCATGCAAATCTCTGGTCAGCACTTCTCAGCCAGGGAAGGCGGCCAAGGGTCATGGTGGGCTTGCGGGATCCTATTCATAAGAATTAGAGAATCGTCTCTAGCTCCTTTGCTTGTTCTATCCCTCTCCACTCCCCATGCCACATAGTGAGGCAGACCTGTTCAACGAGCTGTTCGTGTGCTGAGAATTTTAAAATGTACAACCAAAGGACCCAAGAAAAGCTCCAGAAAGAGGTCTTGAAACCATGTCTTGCTCGGAGTGGCTCAAAGTGAAATCTACAAGTTGAAGGGGAACTGATCAATTCCCAACGCCTGCCTGTGGTAAAGTGCTCCTGCTTTGTTCTCATTCCCCTCCTAATGGAAACAAAAAGAAATTGGCTGCACTTCATAATGAGGGACCAATCACTCCTATTCCCCTTGGGGCTTGCTGTAATAGCATTAAGTGTGATGAACTCTTTCCATATTCAATTCTGGTGAGTGTATGATGCGATTCCATAGGAGGTGTCTTGTAATTTGGCATTAATTAACGTCAATTAATGTAGGCAACCGCTAGACTTTAGAATTAATTTCATTACTTTTCCCACACAGATGTTTTCCTTGCCGCAGGTAATTAGGACACTGTGCTGCTCTTTCTAAGCACGCTCACTCTCTGCAACAGCTGCTGCTTGGCATAATGCAATTTCCATGCCCCCAGATCGGCGCTGCTCTAAAGAAGGGAAGCTGCTTTTTAAAGGCCAGACTTGGAGCAGGGGTATAGCGGCTTAAATGCAGGCTTAGCTTGGTAAACCTAAAGCAAATCATTTTACTGCTCCGGTCTGTAAAATGGGTATAAACAGGAGCCATCTTGCTAGCGGTTGTGAGAGCTTAAAACCATAGTCGGGAAACGCATTCAGTCCAGGGTCAGGCTGGACTGGGCTCACACAGTGGGAGCTGGGGCTGTGATCAAAGTCCCCCATCCCCAGCTTTCATCACCAGTATGCTCACTGGGTCTCAAGGGAACCGACTGTAAAGGTAGACATTTCTACCTGAGACAATAGTTTTCTTTATATTCATGTTTTGATTTGGGGTAATTTATTTGCGTAATGCTTTAAAACACCATGAAGAAGCATTCTCCCAGTGTAACTAAGTAAGTATTCTATGCAGGTAGTGGTCAGGGCAGAACTGGACGGTAACGCGGGGCTGAGATGACCCAGAAGTCACCCCGCCGTCTGGCATGCAGGCTGGCCGGCCGCGCAGGGTCTCCCTCCCCTTGGGGTGAAGGGCTAGCTCTGAGCGCTGTCCCTCTCTCTTCACATGCTGTGTGTCTCCGAGAAGGTCATTTACCAGACAAGGCTTCAGACTTTTTCTCTATAAGATGAAGGTTCTTAGAATTTTAGAATCAAAGGAGGATGGTAAAAATCAGACTATTGACTTGAAGATCTGAAGGTCTTTACCCATCCTTTACCCACTGGGACCTGTTTCCTTCTCTGTCTTGCCCAAGCAATCAAAACTCTATGATGCTGCTGGCAAGTCTGTGTCTCCGGGGTTTCTGCCTTTTCTAAACAGCATTTGCATTGCTGACTGACACTCCATGTTCATTCAGAGAGCTCCCTCCCGGGGCTTGAGCTGCCTCTTCCTTTCCTGTGGTCTTCTCCTAACACTTCCTGAGCCGCCTTCTGTGGAGCTTTTCCTGAGGCTCAGGCAGATCTCTCCTCCCAAGAATGGCCCCACTGACAGCAACAGTGGCACTAACCTCCAAAACCACCAGAGCCAACACTCCTCTGGGTCAGGAACTGTGCTGAGTGCATCATGTGCTTATTCTCTTTTAAAGTTTGGAAAAAATCCAGAGTAAGGTACCTTTTACAGATGAAGAACTCAAAGCTTAGGGCCAACAGTTTAATATTGCGAAACTTTAGTCTTAAATAAAACCATAAACCAAGCTGGGAGGCATAAACACTTTAAAACTTTCTCCCATCCCCCATTCATTTTCAACTTAAAGCAGAATAGTTTTTAAAGCCCATAACCTGTTTGTAAATTTTTATTTTGCTCTTTCTACAGTCCTATTGTTTGTTTTAGAATGTTCCTATTAAACGTTTCCTCCCAAAACACACACACACACACACACACAGACATACAGGTGTGTCAACAATCTTGTGCTCATAGAAACTTCATTCCCAACTGGATCTAGAGCTGTCTGTGGCACATACCAGTTAGAAATGGAGAGCTTCAAAAGTGAGACTCCAGCATTGACCCCTGGAAGACTATATTGAGGACAAGAAATTTCTGTGAAAATTACAAACTTGGATCAAATGCCCTCTGGCATGATGAGCTTGTGGCATTGCTTTCTTCCAGGCAATCTCCTGATTTCAGCCCAGTGTGACTTTCTAAATGCCGTCTTGTACTGTTAGTCTTTAGACATTCAGGAGGCCATGATTACTACACAGAAAGTTCTGGAATCATACATTATTTTTGTCAAGCATGGGGCTAGGAACTGGGGACATGAGAGAAAACAATAGGGCAGAATAATTTTGTAGAAACACAGAAAGCCCCTCACCAAGGATAATGCAGTGGGGGAGTGCATTATGTGGAGTTCAGGGGCAGGTGTGTGGGCCCCCAGGTGAGGGGTGTCTAATCTTCAATCCTCTCCACAGAGGACTTACTCTGTGTGGGATTTCTCCTGTGACGCTGCTTTTATTTTACTTCGGGTCATACAGAGCTGTAGACCTATTGTACCCTCCTGGGCTCTAGACGGAGACTAGTTTACTGTTGACTGACTCACAGAGGGACAACTACTGGTGTAGAGATGATGATGGACACACCAATGGAAGACTTCACGGAAAAGCTGAGAAAAGTCTAGAAGGCTGCTTGGAATGGTGATCAGGAGTGAGGGGGACATGACTCAGAGAGCAGGAGCAATGGGCCAGGGCACAGAGGCAGAAGACAGAACTGGGGACAGGCTCAAGGAGGGCTAGCTGTCTGTTTCGTGAGAACACCACACCAGAAGTCCAGTTTAAGCCAAGAAAAGAAATCAAGCTATCCGTAAGGTTCACCTAGCCATGAAAAACCCAGGAACAACCTCGTTCCAGTAATTTTCCAAACTGAATTTACAAAGAAGGGGGCGGGGTGGGAGAGGGAGAGGCAGAGACAGCAAAATGGACAAATACTAAGAAAGAAAGAAAATAGGAATGAAAGTGGGAAATGGAGGGAAGAAGGGAAGAGAGGTAGAAAGAAATGAAAGCACTTTTGCACATGAGGGAGAAAATACACAGCATGTCTTCTCCAGAGATTCTGGGGGATGGGGGTGTACTATTCATTACGTGTGTTCACGTGTTATATGATGAATGCCAGGACAGAGGGTAGGTTCAAGGAATGGCCTCTGAAACATGTGGGTATATTCAATCCACCATTTCTATACTAAGTTGGTATTTTCATCATACTCAATACTGAATATCATACTTGGAACATAATAAATGTTCTATAAAGATCAATAGAAAAACATCTATTTCTGTTTCATTGACTACACTAAAGCCTTTGACTGTGTAGATCACAACAAACTGTGGAAAATTCTTCAAGAGATGGGAACACCAGACCACCTTAACCTGCCTCATGAGAAAGCTGTATGCAGGTCAAGAAGCAACAGAAAGAATCGGACATCAAACAACGGAGTGGTTCCAAATTGGGAAAGGAGTATGTCAAGGCTGTACACCTTGATTATTTAACTTGTAGGCAGAATGCATCATGCAAAATGCCAAGACTAGATGAAACACAAGCTGGAATTAAGATTGCCGTGAGAAAAATCAATAACCTCAGATATGCACATGACACCTCCCTTATGGCAGAAAGTGAAGAGGAACTAAAGAGCCTCTTGATGAAAGTGAAAGAGGAGGTTGAAAAAACTGGCTTAAAGCTCAACATTCAAAAAAACCATGGCATCCAGTCCAATCACTTCATGGCAAATAGATGAGGAAACAATGGAAACAGTGACAGATTTTATTTTCTTGGGCTCCAAAATCACTGCAGATGGTGACTGCAGCTATGAAATTAAAAGACATTTGCTCTTTGGAAGAAAAGCTATGACAAGCCTAGACAGCATATTAAAAAGCAGAGACATTACTTTACCGACAAAAAGTCCATCTAGTTAAAGCTATGGTTTTTTCCCCATAGTCATGTATGGATGTGAGAGTTGGACCATAAAAAAAGCTGAGTGCCAAAGAGCTGATGGTTTTGAACTGTGATGTTGGAGAAGACTCCTGAGAGTCCTTTGGACTGCAAGGAGATCAAACAAGTCAATCCTAAAGGAAAACAGTCCTGAATATTCATTGGAAGGACTGATTCTGAAGCTTAAGTTCCAATACTTTGGCTACTTGATGTGAAGAACTGACTCATTAAAAAAGACCCTGATGCTGGGAAAGATTGAAGGCAGGAGAAGGTGACAACAGAGGATGAGATGGTTGAACGGCATCACCGACTTGATGGACATAAGTTTGAGCAACCTCCAGGAGTTGGTGATGGACAGGGAAGCCTGGTATTCTGCAGTCCATGGGATCACAAAGAGTTGGACTCAACTGAGCGACTGAACTGAACTGAAAGATCAATAGGTACAATCCCTGCCTTTGGCAGTGGAATAAACAGAAGGAGCTGACACATTTTGTCTTTTCTGTATTCCAGCCACCCTGCCTCCCTGCTATTCCTGGATGTCCATAGGCCAAATCCTTCACATATGCTGTTCCACTGTCTGCAATGCTCTTCCATGTGGCAGACCCACCTCTCTCCCTTGCTTACATAAAGACTTAGCTGAAATACCAATGCCACCCTATCAAAGATTCTTTCTTTGACAGCTCCCCCTCTCCAACCAGCCCCTCTTTATAGACTTTGCTTTTTACTTATCACCACCTAGCAGTATGCATACACTCAACCTGTCTCCCCTAACCAGAAGGTAAGCTTGATGAGAGTGGGGCCTTTGAAACATCCCTTATCACCCCTCATTCATGCCTAGAAGGGCACCTGGCCTACCACTCATGTCCAACAATGCCTTTCAAATGAATAATAAACAGGTCTGGAATAAACCAGACCTGGCTTCAAATTTTGGCCCTGCAGCATTGGCAAAAATAATCAAAAATATGTAATCATTGCAAACCTCATTTTCATCATAGTTACAGTGAGGAAAATAATTAAAGGAAAGTAAGAGAATAAGAATGAAAGTGGGAAAAAGGAGCGAGGGAAAGAAAGGAGAAAGGACCTATTTCCAAGGTAAGTAAGTAAGTGTAAGTAGTAAGTGCTGTAAGTAGTGTAGCTAAAAAGTATCTAGTGCAGCAGCAACAGACAAATAATAGGAATATAATGCACAATCCTGGCATCCTGGCTGCTTAAAAACATATGGGGCAAAAGAAGAGTTGTGGTATGAAAAAATGGCAAGACCTTTACAATGCTACCTTTCGGTTTTGCTTTAAATTGGGAATCAGAAACACAAGAAATTTCTCAAACTCTTAGAAATTGTATGTTTTAGGAACTGGTGTTACTGAATCCTGGAGGAGCCTGAAGACCCAGTAGAAATCCAGTCCTTTGTCCTAGAGTTAAGATTTGGAGATCTAACAAGGTCATGGTGAAGGTGAAAGGAGATGAGACATGCAAAGAAAGGAATTAGCAGGCATCAACCTAAATTCCCATTCACTATCATAGGAATGAATAGCATAGGCAGAATCCACACAGCGTAAAGTAATACAGCAGTGAGAAAGATTGCACTGGAGCTCCATTCAGCACCATGGACAGAGCACCAATCAAAGTACTGGGCAATAAGGCAGAAGGGTATACAAGCCATGATACCACTTCTATGAAGTGCGAAATATACAAATCAATATTACACATAAGATAATAGTATGTGAGTCTGATGGGCTACAGTCCATAACATTGCAAAGAGTCGGACACAACTGAGCATCTAAGCTCATAGGAATGACAGGTGCTTCCCTGGTGGCCCAGATGGTAAAGAATCTGCCTGCAATGCAGGAGACCTGGGTTTGATCCCTGGGTTGGGAAGATCCCCTGGAGAAGGGAATGACTACCCACTCCAGTATTCTTGCCTGGACATTTCATGGACAGAGAAGCCTAGTGGGCTACAGTCCACGGGGTCGCAAAGAGTCGGACACAACTGAGTGACTAACATGAATGAGTTTGAGTATGGATATAGGAGTGATAGATACCCATTCAAGGAGAATGGTTAGTTGGGGTTATCAGAGGATGCATTTTGGGAAGAGGCACTTTGGGCTTTAACTGTTTGCAACAATGTAGTTCAGAGGCTGACAAAACTCTGGTCCATCCAAATACAGCTTGTCATCTGTTTTTCTGTGACGCTTGAACCAAGGATGGCTTTCACGTTTTTAAATGGTTGAAAAAAATCCTAAGAAGGATAACATTTCCTGACCTGTGAAAATGATGTGAAATTCAAATTTCAGTGTCCATTTAGTAACATTTTCTTGGAACATACACATACATACACACACACACACATCCCATCTGGAGATGACAAATTTCTCTCGTGTACCTCTGTGTTCTCCTCCTCAGGCTGGGAGCTGAGGGCACAGACCTCCTCACACATGGGTGGGCACCCAGGAGGCAGGGGAAGTGGCACATAATGGATACAAAGGACCCAATTTGAAAGCTGCCCAGCTGAGCCTGTTACGGCACTGTCACTGTCGTTTTTCATTGCTGTGTGGGGAGGCCCGTGTTATCTTATTTCATGCTTTTCTGGTTGGTTTTCAGGGCTATCTTTAGGCTGATAAATCAGAGAGGCCAAGTTGACATCAATAGTCTTTGAAATCAAGAGACTTTTGCAATACGAAAAATGGGGTCAAAGTGGTAGGTACCATTGGGCCCGCTAAGCCTGGAAGCTTGATTTGAGGATAAGGAAGAAGAGGTAAGAAAGCATTTTGTAAATATATTGGGAAGTGAGGAAACCAAGAAGGACCCTGTGGGGCTCCTGGGCACAAAAGCCTTCTATGCCCCCCATCTCTTGATTATAGGAAACAGGCTTCTTTCAGCCTCCAAGACCTCCACTGAGTTCCAACAGGAGGTTCAAACAGTTGCTAATTAAGGAAGGGAGGAGAATGCTGAGACTGGAGATGAACAGTATAGAAACGATAGTGCAGCCTCAGGGATGGTTCCTGAGGGAAGGTTCCTCAAGTGATATACAAAACAATATCTTTGAGCTGTTTTGCAGATACTGAAACCCTCACCGGGTGGGAGAAACTAACTGTATGCTGCCCACAAAAACACAGACCCCAGACCCATTGGAACCAGACGGTTGATGATGCTGACTCCCACTTACCTTACCACCAAACCAATCAGAAGAATGTCCACGACCTGATCATGCCCACGCCCTCTGGAAGCATTACTATAAAACTATTCACTACCCGCCTCTAGGTGGGGACATACAATTCTGAGGGCATTAGCTTGCTGTGGCCCCCTTTGCCTGCAAAGCAACACAGCTATCTATTCTTTTCTACTAGGCCCAAAACTCTTGTCTCTAAGATTTAATTCAGCGTCAGGGTATAGAGGCCGGATTTGGCTCCAGTGATGCAGAGCTATCAGCATATGAAGCTGACCATTAGTGGAAACTTCTAACCGACTCCCCAGCCCTACCCTAAAAGCCTAAAAGTGATTAATACATTAACTTTTTAAGAGGAAGGTAAAAGAAGACTATGAAACATGGGGTCTATTAATGCCAATTGGTGTACTAATGTTGGGACTCTGGTAGCAAGTTTTATATTTTTAGATTTGAATAAAATGCAAAAATGTTGATCTCCTCTAGAACATTAAAAAGATCTGATACCTCGGGAAGGGTCATTAAAAAGGAAATGCAAATAATTAAGTAAATACAATACCTCACTCTTAATTAGATAAATGCAAATAGAAACAATAAGGACATGCCACATTTTTGTTCATCAGATGGGCTATGTTTAAAACATCTTTCATAATATCCTGGACTATTGAGGGCTTATAAACATAGGCATTCTCATATTCAGAGAGTATGCAATGATGCAACTATTTCAGAGGGTATTGTGACAATGTCTATGAAAATTAAAAACGTATACACTCTCAGACCTAAGAATTTCCCTTTGGTAATTTTTCTTTGAGCAGTGCTTGCTCCCTACACTTGTCTGAATGTGTACCAACCAAGTAAGTAACATGTGTGTACATGTATGTATCAACATTGTTTGAAATAGCCAAACATCTATATGTCTATTAGTGAGATGTGTGGAAGTGTTAGTCACTCAGTCGTGACTGACTCTTTGAGACCCCGTGGACTGTAGCCTGCCAGGCTCCACTGTCGCTGGAATTATCCAGGCAAGAATACTGGAATGGGTAGCCATTTCCTTCTCTATGGGATCTTCCTGACCCAGGGACGGAACCCAGGTCTCCTGCATTGCAGGCAGATTCTTAACCATCTGAGTCATTAGGGATAGTGATTAACAAAATTATAGTTGATTGTATAATTGAATCCCTATGTAGTGATTAGCCAGTAAGTGGCTCAGTCAGTTCAGTTCAGTTGCTCAGTCATGTCCGACTCTTTGCGACCCCATGAATCGCAGCATGTCAGGCCTCCCTGTCCATTGCCAACTCCCACAGTATACTCAAACTCAAGCCCATTGAGTCGGTGATGCCATCCAACCATCTCATCCTCTGTTGTCCCCTTCTCCTCCTGCCTTCAATCTTTCCCAGCATCAGGGTCTTTTCAAATGAGTCAGTTCTTCCCATCAGGTGGCCAAAGTATTGGAGTTTCAGGTTTAGCATCAGTCCTTCAAGTGAATATTTAGGACTGCTAAGCGTATATATAGTATATGCAAAGATTTTTAACTTGCTATTGAATTCACCCAGACCAAATTTGGCATAAGAGTTTTATAAAATGAATATTTGTGAATGTGTATGTATGTATACACACATTTATCTGTATAAGTCAAAAAAATTATGAAATCCAGATTTCAGAGCACAGTCAGCAAGAAACATCTATGTCAGTCACAAACCCTCATAGAGCAAAAGCTTTCTAGAGCTCATCTCCCCTCAAATATGGAGATCTCAATTAAAACAGAAATTAATTAGAAAATGTAACCTACAGAGATCTGAAATGAGACTAAAACTAAACTTCCAACAACAATAGGAGACATATTTTTTTAAAAAAATACCAACTTTAGGGAATGAGAATGACGGTCAGAAAGTGGACCTACGTTTCACTTGATACAGCGGAGTTCTGCTTCTCCTTGTTATTGTCAGTGTTGCTACTTCTGTTGGTATAAAAGTGATTGACGCTTGTAGTATAAACTCAAACCACTTCATTGCTAATACACTGGGACTGATGAGAACTGAGGGCTCCGTCACCTTCCCACAGGTCTCAGCAGGGCCCCCTGATCCAGGTGTTAACATGCATGATGTTCAATATGGAAATTTGATTGGAGGGGTGGAAAACAACAAAGTTGAAATGAGATGTCCAGTTCTCATCTACAGCTGGAATTAGTGGGATGGTGGTTATACAAAGTTGTGAGTTTCCTTTGATTTTTATCTCAGCTTATAAGATACTGCTTTGAGTTTCATTTCAGAGTTTGGGGGCAGTCATTTTCACAGTTCGTTAAAGGGCCAAGGTTGTTTTTCCTCAGTGAAAGAGATTAGTCCTATGGCAAGCTGTTACAAGGTTAGTGACTCATGCAAATAGACAAGGAGACCAGTAATTGTCCCCTGTCCCCTGTCCCTGCTGGCACAGATCATCACGGGTACAGAAAACATTCAGGTCACTGGCCAGGTCTTTCATTTCAGAAATAAAATGGAGAAGCAATAAAGCTCAAATTTGGTATTGCAGGTTCTCTTACAAGATGATGTCTATAGACAAGCACAAATATAAGACTATAGACCCATGGATAGTTATCATGCAAAGAATTCTGATAAAAGTTTTGGTCTTTTCCCCCAGATCATGCATACATACAATGTGGCACAGGATTTCAGGGAGTTGTGAGTTTCTCATGCTCATTTCATCCATTAGCCCTATGGGACTAAACATCCTATGGTTATAGCCCCTTCTTTAAGAAGACCTGCCCATACAGTGACACGGAGGTATTCATTGGGTCAATACACGTTAAATGTGCCAGGCTCTGAACTATGCTTATACACAGAATCAAGATTAAATAAGATGTGACTTTTCAAGAAGATTTCAATCTAACAGTTTGGTCAACATTTTCTCACTATATACATTATATTTACACACACACATATCTATATTAGGTAAATCAATAGAATGTAGGTTTCCTTTTTACAATTTTCATGTACTGGGTAGCAGTTTTAATGTATTAGGTGCACACCACACATGTGTGTGTGCACATTCTCTGTCTCTCTCTCTCTCACACACACACACACATACACACACACACACACAGTATTTAAACAGTAAAATCTTTGTTTCCAGGATGAGGAGATATCAATTTGTCTGCAGCTGAATGCAGGGGCCAATAACAAATGCCAAGTACAATAAATACATTCAGAATTTTCCAATAATACATCCCATGATTGACTGTAATTGAGGTTGCTCTCTTCAGCTTGCCTCCCAAGGCAGAGAGGTACTACAAGAAAGAATAACATCCTTGTCACAGGTATAAACTACAAAACATCCACATTTCAGAGCACAGTCAGCAAGAAACGACCATGTTGGTCACAGACCCTCAAAGAGAAAAAGCTTTCCAGAGCTCATCTCCCCTCAAACATAGAGATTTCAGCTGAAACAGAAATTAGTTATAAAATGTAATCTAGGGCGATCTGAAATGAGACTAAAACTAAACTTCCAACAGCAAGCTCAGATAAGCATTTGCCATCCGCCCCATGGTGATGAGCAAAATAAGGAGGGATTTTGTTGTGTGTCAGAAGTCTCAGCGAATTGGTGACAAAATTCCTAAACCCATTAAAATCAGGAAAAAAAAAAAAAACTTGCCATAAACTTTTAAAAACTTGTATTATTTGGGCATATGTCCTACCAAATGTATGACCCAGAATACAAATAACAGGTTTCACATTCTAAACAGTAAGAAAGGGATGGAGAAACAAAAGAGGAAACCCAATCCCAGAATGTGGAGAGATAACATAGATACTGGATTTCTGGGAGCAACCATCCAGCCTGGAGTCTGATTCTGATTCTAATAAATATACGCTCAGTTATATTTGCTAACAGTTTGCTACTCTGACCTCTCTGTTTTCTCTCTTTCTTTCCTCCTCCTCTCTATTTCTTTGATCTGAAGCCATGGTTACTGACTCTCTGAGAGAGACACAGACAGACAGAGGGAATATGATACCGAAAAAAAATCTCTTTTTTACACTGAGTCAGGTCAGGCATTATGCTTATATCCTTTATTTCAATGGTAGGTTTTGTGTTTTTTCTCCTGTTTTGTTTTGATAGGGATAACTTTTCAAATTAAATCCCTATATTGAACTTTCACTCTTGGATAGTTTCTGAAGATGCTGCCTTTGCAAAAAAAAAAAAAAAAACAAGTAAAATAAATAAATAAAATTAGAACTGATGTATTTCCCGTCTTGTGAAAGCTGAGCCTGAGATGACAGTTTGGCATTATCAGCCTCTGTGCCTGCAAGGAGCACAGGAATGTTGCTTGGTGAGAGAAAATGTGCCGAGCAGGGAAAGTGATGGTCTTGTTGCTTTCAGGATACGGAGTGAGGAGCATTAGATGCCACAAGCCAGAAAGCAGGTGAATCCCCCAAAGCTGGAAAATAAAAGCAAACTGGGATGCTACCAATTTCATCCAGAGCTTTCTAAACAAGGAGTGTGGTCATGGGAAACAGACCCTAAAGCCTTTTCATTAGTTTCTCGTTGTGAGACTCTGTTACTTTAAGCGTGTTCCACAGACCAGCTTCACCTGCAGACTCTTGGGCCCTTACTGAATCAGAATCCACATTTTAACAAGATCCCTAGGTGGGTTCTATGCATGTTCAAGTTTGAGATGCAGTGCTCTAAATTTTTCATAAAACCTGTAAGTGAGTTAGGTAGCCAGTTGACTGAAAATTGGTCAACTATGTATTCGTTCATTCAGTAAGCTCTCTCTACATGGAGCCACTGTGGAATGTGCTGGAGATGCACTAGCAAGCAAAGGAACACTTGACTCCTGCATTCACAGAACTTACTTACAGGCTGGTGGAGAGGAAGTTATGATCAAATAATCATGTAGATGGAAGGTGTAATTTCAAGTTACGATGAGCACCATAAAGATAAATAATAGAGTTGGAGGAAAGCAAACACAAAATAAACAAATTTAGATTAGAAGTTCAAGAAAGACTTACTTAAGAAGTCTTAAGAAACCAGGGATGCTTTCTCTGGTTTGCTATAATTCTGTGGTTATATTAGATGTTATCATTGGAGGAAGCTGGGTGGAGGATTTGAGGGAACTCTACTATTTGTGTGTGTAAATTCTATGTGAGTCTAAGGGGCTTCCCTTGTGGCTCAGATGGTAAAGAATCTGCCTGCAATTCAGGAGACCTAGGTTCAATCCCTGGGTCAGGAAGATCCCCTGGAGAAGGGAGAGGCTCAAATATTACCACTCCGGTATTCTTGCCTGGGGGATTCCATGGACAGAGGAGCCTGGAGGGCTACAGTCCATGCAATTGCAAAGAGTCAGACATGACTGATGAACTTTCACTTCATGTGAGTTTAAAATTATTTCAGAATTAAAAGTTTTTAAAAAATGGATGTTTAACCAGATACCTGGATGATCCCCAGTGATGAGTTATACTGAATTGGTCAGGAAAGAGGGAAGAAATGAATTCCAAGCAGAGGAAACACCAGGTATTGGAGCCTTATAGGGAGATAGACCTTGCAGGTCTAAGAATTAAAAGCAAACCCCGCCCCCAAAAAAAGCAAACCCAAAGACCCCCAGGTGAGGAATGAGGAGGGCACAGACTGAAATGAGGCTGAGAAAATGGACAGATGACATTGTAACTTCTGACTTCAGAAAAGACAGCTCTGGCTATTGTGTACTGAGAACTGAACCTTGGAATCCAAGGTAACATTGCCATCTCTGGTCACCACTAGACAGAGCCCACTTTCAAAGAGGAGAGGAAGCAGCTCTAAATTGCTGAGGTTATTCTGTGTTAGATACAATCTGGGCACGTTGCATATCATAGCCCTTCCTCAGGTTATAAGGAGAAAGGAGATGATCAGCTTGGACCCTGATCTGTCCCCCAACTGATTCAGCCAAAGGATATATGTTCACCCCGTACACAGGGAAAGAAACCTCTGGAGATGAAATTATCTCCCTGTGAGTGCACAGTGATGGAAGAGGTGTGGTTTCTGGAGAGTGCGGATGGCACGGTGACCAGCTTCTTTCAGCTGTGAGCTGAAACCATGGGTATCATCTGCCTTAAGAGTGGAGGATATGTAGACAGGCTCAGCGTCAGTGATGGTGAAGTCTGTGAACTGTGAGGGGTAGTTTTGAAGCAGGGAAGCTCTCCAAAATTGGATTATAACCCTCTGCTCAGTGCTGGACAACCTCCACCAGACTCCCGGCTCCCTGGTAACTGGAGACTCCATTCTCTTCCGCTTCTCCTCACTGGAGACCTCTTCCTTTCCACCTGCCTTTTCTCTCTCATCCTTTTTTTCTTCTCTATATTTTCCCCTTTACTCTTTCACCTACAGTACCCGTCTTGGGCCTGGTAGTACCCTGTGAAATGCTCAGCCCTTCTGGAGATCCTCAGGACCAAAGAAGGGGAAGGAAATCTGCGTCATTTAACCATATTACTTAAACTTTCTATGCCTTGATTGCTTCATCCATAAAATAGGAACCACCTACAAGTTGTGAAGATAGTTGTGATAAAGTATAGAAATTCCTTAGCATATTTCTTAGTACAGGGCGAGTGCTCAGTAAATATTAGCTACCGTAGGAATCAGTGTTGTTAACTTCTTCAATTTACAGTGAGGAAACAGAGGCATAAAGACTTTCAAGGTCACACAAGAGAGTGAACTTGTGAGCCATTCAGACATGTGTTTGGATTGTGGATCTTCAGCTCCCTCCACATCGTGTCCTAGTCACAATATCCGCAGGAAACACAATCCCTCACTCAGCCAATCTAACCAGGGGCCTTCAGAGCCAGCAACTGACTTTTCCCTTCTGCTGCTTGATTCTCTCCTACAAGCCCTTTCCAAGTACTCTGTGAATCTCCCACTAGACTGTGAGGTACTGCCTGGATGATATCTGATAAAACAGGGAAACTGGTGAAAAAATCACATCAAAAGAGCGGCAGTAACAAGGGGACGACAGAGGATGAGATGGTTGGATAGCATCACTGACTCTATGGACATTAGTTTGAGTAAGCTCCGGGAGCTGCGGATGGACAGGGAGGTCTGACGTGCTGCAGTCCATGGGGTTGCAAAGAGTTGGACACAACCGAGCAACTGAACAAAACTGAACACAATAATAATACATGTTTACTTTAACAATAAGGGATTTTGGAATTTTTTCATCACCTGCAAAGAAAAATCCCTTGATTGAATGAAAGTTGTAGAGAATTATCAAGAAAACTCTAGATTGCTAAGGATAAAAAAAAAAAGAAAAAAGTCCTCAGGTCCAAATGACTTAGATTAGTGCCACTGTGATTTCCCTTAACACAGATGTAATTCATGGCAGATCCATAAAACAAATTATTACTATGAGCATCATGGAAAAGTGGCTTTACTTACGACCATCCACAGTTCTGGCTTCTAGATGTATAAGGTCCGGTTCCTTGTTCGACCCCATCACAGACCTAAATGATGGAGAAATATCAACATTAATGAAACCCCACATGCCCCACAGAAACTCAGCTGAGCCCCACAAACTATTATACTAACGTTCACAGGATTTTAAAGCCACGATCCTTGGGATATGTCTACTGTATTTATTGATATAGCCTGACAGTAAAATTTCCACTTCAAATGAAGCTGATAATGAAACCTTTATTTGATGGAGGCCAGGCTTAACTCTGGCAAGGATATTGTGTGTTATTAGCTCAGACTTGCAAATAAGTCCCACACATGTCATATGCAACAATTTCAATGACAGTATATTAAACTTTCAAGACTTATCAGGCAGATGCCAGGCAAGCTGCTTTAGCTGGATGATTTGAACAGTGATCTACACAGCAAACTGATCTAATTAACGTTTTTATTTGAAATGTGCAGAACTATCTACTACTGCCCTATGAAGAGACCATGTGACCCAACAAATGTAGTGGACAGAACAGCGCAGGGTGACCATTCTCTGTGGTTTTGAACCAGTGTGAGGGGGAAATGCAGTTGCATTCGCTTTATGATGTGTGCTGGAAGCCACAAGTGTAAGTTAAAGACAAGTCTATTTAAAATGCCTTGGAGGCACATATTATTTAGTCCTATCTTGCAGTGAACCATATTAAATAGAAAATAATTATCCTGTTACATAAGTAATATGGGTCATCATACTCCATCTCGTAAGACTTTCATTCAACAAGATTAATTAAACTTGGGATTGTCTATAATTTTTTTATCAGGACTTGCACAACTTTCACTTATTTGTTTCATTTCCAAGCGGAAGGTGGTGACACACCTTAAAATTGGTCTCCTTTTACCTCCTTTGAGCCCCTCAGCTCCACCATCAAATCCACGTGAGAAACTGTAGATGGTGAAGACACTCAGGTCTCAGTGGGGTTCCCCAGATGCATCTCGCTTCTGCCATCTCCCTCCTGCTGCAGGGGAAGACGCGCCACTTCTGAAAATGTCTCCCGCCCTTCTTTAGCTTCTGTGAGCCCCTGTGTGCTTTTCTCTCCAGCATGAAAGGCTGTTTTCTAGGTTCACCTCATCTCCCTTGACTCTTATTTTAAGATGCATCTGAAAAGTCACTTCCTCCATTACCTAGTTCCCAGTTACAGCAGGAAAACTTTTCTCTTGCTACCACAAATATTTCTTTTTTAAAATATAAACCCTATAACAGTGTGCTAGAGTTATTTTTGTCTTTCCCTGTGTAAAAGCAGCCATCACGCTACATCAAACTGAGAGCCATGGTGGAGTTTTGCTTTAAACACTTCACATTCATATGTATAAATGAATAAAATAATGCCTGAGCTCTAACATAATAGATATTCAAACACTGAATGAAGGAAGTGGGGAAGGTAAGAAGGGAGGAAGGTAGGGAGAGTGTATGATGGTCTGTGAGCTCTTCGAAGTAAGTGAATTAATCACTATCCTATGGGCATCCTCAGAACACTTCTCATTTGACCTTATCTTCCAACTCCAAGAGTCTGAGGCTTAGCCTGCTTAGTCTCTGTTCATCTTAAGAAGTCTCCTAAGGCCCTATTATCACTGTCAGTAACTTTTCTTTGATTGACACATGGCCTAAAACTCAGAGCCTATGCTTGAAAAATTAAACTCTGTATTTCTCTTCTCCCAGGAGGCAGAACGGTCCTAGCAAGGGTTTTATAATTCCCCACAAAGAAACAGGAGACATGCACTTGGTCAATTCGCCTGGTTAGAATCTGAACATGGGAAGATGTAACACTTTCACCATCATTTCAGTCATCCACTGTAGTGACTGCTTGTCTATGGTTGGTAGCACTCCACTGCCCAAAGTGAAGCATTGATTGGGTTCAGTCAACCTCTACTGATGAGACCACAGTCATGAGCACTAAAAATAAAGACAAGCTCCCAACAACCCTCAAACCAGAAAGCTCAGCAGGTAACTGGTTTTTGCAAATTATTACTAGGTAGTAACATGTTGGTCACTTCCCTCCTTAATTGCTGCAAGCTTCTTCCTTGAAATGACCAACATCAATGACGCTGGCATCCCAGAAACAGTGGTGCAACTACCCTGCAAACTAACTAACCTGCTTGCCTTGTGGTTGATGTCAACTGGAGGCAAAATGATTATCCTGTATCCAGTTTCATCTTTCCATGTGCTCATGACCTCAAATCAAAATCTCTTAAGATCTTTTACTATCTCTAAAGGCAGGAGCTGTTGTTTCAAGTGACATGTTCCTCTTATTAACTAATAAAAAGAGACAGGGCCAAAACAGAGTCCTTTGTCTCTTCAAAATCTACCCTGACTACCAACTCCCTTACCCCGCCTAAGATTTTCCCAGGTATAGTGAAACAACCACAGCAACAAAATAAAACTTTAAAGTCAGACCACAATTTTTATTTGCTGATGTGCTCTTCCTTTTTCCTGGAGGCCTAAGGGTGCCTCTTAGATCTGCAGTCACAGATTATAAAGAATTATTGTTGCTTTTACTTTGTGGCACTGGTGAGTTCTCAAGAGCTGAAGCCAATGTTAAATGTTCACAGAGGTGCTGATTTTAATGGTGCTGTCATTGACCAGACCCTTGTGGAAACACATCACTGACCTGCAAAATATCATTTTCTAGATCATTCATGCATTTTAGTTGGAGCTATAGAATTGAATGGTTTTCTGTATGTTTTAAGACCAATTGTTGGGCTTAATGATGATGCCGATGACAATGATGACAATAATGACAAGTGGTTGCCAGGGACTTTGGGGGGTGGAAGAATGGGGAGAAAATGATAAAAATGCACAACCTTTCAGTTAAAAGATGAATAAGTTCTGAGGACCTAATGTATAACATGGTGACTATAATGAAGAACACTGTATTATGCAATTGCAGCTTGCTAAGATAGTAGAATTTAAGTGTTCTTACAAATCACACACACAGAAGGTAAATATGTGAAGTAATTAATGTGTTAACTCAATTATGGAAATCCTTTCATAATGTATATATGTATCAAATTGTCACACTGTACATGAAGCATATTACAAGTCTATTTGTCAATTAAACCTCAAAAATAACTAAAAAAAATAAGAAGTCAGAGAAAATCAGCATAA